>NC_038252.2:16920495-17116517 GCF_000004515.6 Glycine max | reverse complement strand
ATCGATTACCAAGGGTGGGTAATCGATTACAAGGCTTAAAAATGAAGACAGGAGGCTAAGATGGTCTCTGGTAATCGATTACCACAGGGTGTAATCGATTACCAGGCTTGAAAACGAGGTCAGGAAGCTAAGGAAGCCTCTGGTAATCGATTACCAAGGGGTGTAATCGATTACCAGGCTTAAAAAGGGAACTGGGAGATGGTGGAAGCCTCTGGTAATCGATTACCAGCCTGTGTAATCGATTACACAGAGGAATGGGTCACTGGTAATCGATTACCAGGCATGTGTAATCGATTACACAGTGCATTATTGCATATTTCATGTTATGAGGCTGTGTAATTCAAGTTTAGCCTCTGGTAATCGATTACCAAGGCTGTGTAATCGATTACCAGAGATGAAAAGCCTTAAAATACCCCTTTTAATTGCATGTAGTGGTTATGAGATGCATTGTGTGGCGGCATAGCTAGATTCTTGTGAAAGAGTCTACCCCTTTCTTTTCTTCCTTGTAGATCGTGATGGCGGCGCAGCTAATCCGTGATCGAGTAGAGATGGAGTGCTTAGAGGGAGCTTGGGAGACCCTCGAAGGCAACACGAGGTGCCGATTTCGGGGCACCATTCGATTCATGGCTACTTCTTTGGTGCATCCAGATGAACCTGCACGGACGCTTCAGCGCACAGTGGAGTGGACAGCTCCTTGGATTAGTTTTGTGTATTTTTTAGGGTGGGTGTACCTAGAACTGACTGTTAGGTTTACTCTTTTGTTTTTGTATGGGTAGACCTGATGTATAGGAATTTGATGATTGTACACTTGTGGCTGAAGCCACCACTATGGACACCTTTGCTCTAGATGACAGCTTTAAATGGTGAATGCATTTATGATCGATCTTGTTATTTGAAAAGAAAGCATTAGCAACTTTATTTGTAAAAGAGCTTATCGACCGTATTTTATTCTTTTATTTTCACGTGACGACCTAAAGTAATGGCTGGTACATTCTTCCTTTTGAAAAAGCAAAATAGTTTAGAGATTATGAACGGTAAGAAAGAAATGACTCCGAATAGAGTTGTGAACTAGCCATTCAGGACTCTATAGTGAGGATTTTCCTTCTAAACCTTGTTTTGGTGAAAAGAGAAAGAAATGAAAAAGAAAAAGAAGAAAAAAAAAAATTTACCACGGTTTTTGTTATTTAAATTATTACTATTAAACCAGTCATTAATTTAGCGACGCCACACTCCACCTTCGACTTTGGAGCTATGTGTCATGATTGCCTAAGTGCGGACCCTCAAGGCAATCCTCCATTCTCCCCAATTTTTCGGAGCCCCATGAATGTTATTGCCTAGCGCTGTTCATGTGACCTCCACCTTCGAGTTTGGAGCTATGTTTCATGATTGCCTAAGTGTGGATCCTCAAGGCAATCCTCAATTTTCCCCCTTTTTTTTCGGAGCCCCATGAATGTTATTGCCTAGCGTTGTTCATGTGTCCTCCACCTTCGAGTTTGGAGCTATGTTTCATGATTGCCTAAATGCGGACACTCAAGGCAATCCTCCAATCTCCGCCTTTTTTTCGGAGCCCCATGAATGTTATTGCCTAGCGCTGTTCATGTGTCCTCCACCTTCGAGTTTGGAGGTATGTTTCATGATTGCCTAAATGGGGACCCTCAAGGCAATCCTCCATTCTCCCCCTTTTTCAGAGCCCCATGAATGTTATTGCCTAGCGCTGTTCATGTGTCCTCCACCTTCGAGTTTGGAGCTATGTTTCATAATTGCCTAACTGCGGACCCTCAAGGAAATCCTCCATTCTCCTCCTTTTTTTCGGAGCCCCGTGAATGTTATTTCCTAGCGCTGTCCATGTGTCCTCCACCTTCGAGTTTGGAGCTATGTTTCATGATTGCCTAAATGTTGACCCTCAAGGCAATCCTCCATTCTCCCCCTTTTTTTCGGAGCCCCATGAATGTTATTGCCAACCGCTGTTCATGTGTCCTCCACCTTCGAGTTTGGAGCTATGTTTCATGATTGCCTAAGTGCGGACCCTCATGGCAATCCTCCATTCTCCCCCTTTTTTTCGGAGCCCCGTGAATGTTATTGCCTAGTGCTGTTCATGTGTCCTCCACCTTCGAGTTTGGAGCTATGTTTCATGATTGCCTAAGTGCGGACCCTCAAGGCAATCCTCCATTCTCCCCATTTTTAGGAGCCTCATGAATGTTATAGCCTAGCGCTGTTCATGTGTCCTCCACCTTCGAGTTTGGAGCTATGTTTCATGATTGCCTACGTGCAGATCCTCAAGGCAATCCTCCATTCTCCCCCTTTTTTTTCGGAGCCCCATGAATGTTATTGCCTAGCGCTGTTCATGTGTCCTCCACCTTTCGAGTTTGGAGCTATGTTTCATGATTGCCTAAATGCGGACCCTCAAGGATATCCTCCATTCTCCCCCTTTTTTTCGGAGCCCCCGTGAATGTTATTGCCTAGCGCTGTTCATGTGTCCTCCACCTTCGAGTTTGGAGGTATGTTTCATGATTGCCTAAATGGGGACCCTCAAGGCAATCCTCCATTCTCCCCCTTTTTCAGAGCCCCATGAATGTTATTGCCTAGCGCTGTTCATGTGTCCTCCACCTTCGAGTTTGGAGCTATGTTTCATAATTGCCTAACTGCGGACCCTCAAGGAAATCCTCCATTCTCCTCCTTTTTTTCGGAGCCCCGTGAATGTTATTTCCTAGCGCTGTTCATGTGTCCTCCACCTTCGAGTTTGGAGCTATGTTTCATGATTGCCTAAATGTTGACCCTCAAGGCAATCCTCCATTCTCCCCCATTTTTTCGGAGACCCATGAATGTTATTGCCAACCGCTGTTCATGTGTCCTCCACCTTCGAGTTTGGAGCTATGTTTCTTGATTGCCTAAGTGCGGACCCTCAAGGAAATCCTCCATTCTCCTCCTTTTTTTCGGAGCCCCATGAATGTTATTGCCTAGCGCTGTTCATGTGTCCTGCACCTTCGAGTTTGGAGCTATGTTTCATGATTGCCTAAGTGCGGATCCTCAAGGCAATCCTCCATTCTCCCCTTTTTTTTTCGGAGCCCCATGATTGTTATTGCCTAGCGCTGTTCATGTGTCCTCCACCTTCGAGTTTGGAGATATGTTTCATGATTGCCTAAATGCGGACCCTCAAGGATATCCTCCATTCTCCCCCTTTTTTTCGGAGCCCCGTGAATGTTATTGCCTAGCGCTGTTCATGTGTCCTCCACCTTCGAGTTTGGAGGTATGTTTCATGATTGCCTAAATGGGGACCCTCAAGGCAATCCTCCATTCTCCCCCTTTTTCAGAGCCCCATGAATGTTATTGCCTAGCGCTGTTCATGTGTCCTCCACCTTCGAGTTTGGAGCTATGTTTCATAATTGCCTAACTGCGGACCCTCAAGGAAATCCTCCATTCTCCTCCTTTTTTTCGGAGCCCCGTGAATGTTATTTCCTAGCGCTGTCCATGTGTCCTCCACCTTCGAGTTTGGAGCTATGTTTCATGATTGCCTAAATGTTGACCCTCAAGGCAATCCTCCATTCTCCCCCTTTTTTTCGGAGCCCCATGAATGTTATTGCCAACCGCTGTTCATGTGTCCTCCACCTTCGAGTTTGGAGCTATGTTTCATGATTGCCTAAGTGCGGACCCTCATGGCAATCCTCCATTCTCCCCCTTTTTTTCGGAGCCCCGTGAATGTTATTGCCTAGTGCTGTTCATGTGTCCTCCACCTTCGAGTTTGGAGCTATGTTTCATGATTGCCTAAGTGCGGACCCTCAAGGCAATCCTCCATTCTCCCCATTTTTAGGAGCCTCATGAATGTTATAGCCTAGCGCTGTTCATGTGTCCTCCACCTTCGAGTTTGGAGCTATGTTTCATGATTGCCTACGTGCAGATCCTCAAGGCAATCCTCCATTCTCCCCCTTTTTTTTCGGAGCCCCATGAATGTTATTGCCTAGCGCTGTTCATGTGTCCTCCACCTTCGAGTTTGGAGCTATGTTTCATGATTGCCTAAATGCGGACCCTCAAGGATATCCTCCATTCTCCCCCTTTTTTTCGGAGCCCCGTGAATGTTATTGCCTAGCGCTGTTCATGTGTCCTCCACCTTCGAGTTTGGAGGTATGTTTCATGATTGCCTAAATGGGGACCCTCAAGGCAATCCTCCATTCTCCCCCTTTTTCAGAGCCCCATGAATGTTATTGCCTAGCGCTGTTCATGTGTCCTCCACCTTCGAGTTTGGAGCTATGTTTCATAATTGCCTAACTGCGGACCCTCAAGGAAATCCTCCATTCTCCTCCTTTTTTTCGGAGCCCCGTGAATGTTATTTCCTAGCGCTGTTCATGTGTCCTCCACCTTCGAGTTTGGAGCTATGTTTCATGATTGCCTAAATGTTGACCCTCAAGGCAATCCTCCATTCTCCCCCATTTTTTCGGAGACCCATGAATGTTATTGCCAACCGCTGTTCATGTGTCCTCCACCTTCGAGTTTGGAGCTATGTTTCTTGATTGCCTAAGTGCGGACCCTCAAGGAAATCCTCCATTCTCCTCCTTTTTTTCGGAGCCCCATGAATGTTATTGCCTAGCGCTGTTCATGTGTCCTGCACCTTCGAGTTTGGAGCTATGTTTCATGATTGCCTAAGTGCGGATCCTCAAGGCAATCCTCCATTCTCCCCTTTTTTTTTCGGAGCCCCATGATTGTTATTGCCTAGCGCTGTTCATGTGTCCTCCACCTTCGAGTTTGGAGCTATGTTTCATGATTGCCTAAATGCGGACCCTCAAAGCAATCCTCCATTCTCCCCCTTTTTTTCGGATTTCCATGAATATTATTGCCAACCGTTGTTCATGTGTCCTCCACCTTCGAGTTGGGAGCTATGTTTCATGATTTCCTAAGTGGGGACCCTCAAGGCAATCCTCCATTCTCCCCTTTTTTCGGAGCCCCACGAATGTTATTGCCTAGCGTTGTTCATGTGTCCTCCACCTTCGAGTTTGTAGCTATGTTTCATGATTGCCTAAGTGCGGACCCTCAAGGCAATCCTCCATTCTCCCCCTTTTTCAGAGCCCCATGAATGTTATTGCCTAGCGTTGTTCATGTGTCCTCCACCTTCGAGTTTGCAGCTATGTTTCATGATTGCTGAAGTGGGGACCCTCAAGGTAATCCTCCATTCTCCCCCTTTTTTTTTGAAGTCCCGAGAATGTTATTGCCTAGCGCTGTTCATGTGTCCTCCACCTTCGAGTTTGGAGCAATGTTTCATGATTGCCTAAATGTGGACCCTCAGGGAAATCCTCCATTCTCCCACTTTTTTTCGGAGCCCCATGAATGTTATTGCCAGCCGTTGTTCATGTGTCCTCCACCCTCGAGTTTGGAGCTATGTTTCATGATTGCCTAAATGTGGACCCTCAAGGCAATCCTCCATTCGCCCCCTTTTTCGGAGCCCCATGAAAGTTATTGCCTAGCGCTGTTCATGTCTCCTCCACCTTCGAGTTTGGAGCTATGTTTCATGATTGCCTAAGTGCGGACCCTCAAGGCAATCCTCCATTCTCCCCCTTTTTCGGAGCCCCATGAATGTTATTGCCAACCGCTGTTCATGTGTCCTCCACCTTCGAGTTTGGAGCTATGTTTCATGATTGCCTAAGTGCGGACCCTCAAGGCAATCCTCTATTCTCCCCCTTTTTCGGAGCCCCATGAATGTTATTGCCTTGCGTTGTTAATGTGTCCTCCAACTTCGAGTTTGGAGCTATGTTTCATGATTGCCTAAGTGCGGACCCTCAAGGCAATCCTCCAATCTCCCCCTTTTTCGGACCCCCATGAATGTTATTGCCTAGCGTTGTTCATGTGTCCTCCACCTTCGAGTTTGGAGCTATGTTTCATGATTGCCTAAGTGCAAACCCTCAAGGCAATCCTCCATTCTCCCCCCTTTTTTTCGGAGCCCCGTGAATGTTATTGCCTAGCGCTGTTCATGTGTCCTCCACCTTTGAGTTTGGAGCTATATATCATGATTGCCTAAATGTGGACCCTTAAGGCAATCCTCCATTCTCCCCTTTTTTCGGAGCCCCACGAATGTTATTGCCTAGCGTTGTTCATGTGTCCTCCACCTTCGAGTTTGGAGCTATGTGTCATGATTGCCTAAGTGCGGACCCTCAAGGCAATCCTCCATTCTCCCCCATTTTTCGGAGCCCCATGAATGTTATTGCCTAGCGCTGTTCATGTGTCCTCCACCTTCGAGTTTGGAGCTATGTTTCATTATTGCCTAAGTGCGGATCCTCAAGGCAATCCTCAATTTTCCCCCTTTTTTTTCGGAGCCCCATGAATGTTATTGCCTAGCGCTGTTCATATGTCCTCCACCTTCGATTTTGGAGCTATGTTTCATGATTGCCTAAATGCGGACCCTCAAGGCAATCCTCCACTCTCCCCCTTTTTATCGGAGCCCCGTGAATGTTATTGCCTGGCGCTGTTCATGTGTCCTCCACCTTCGAGTTTGGAGCTATGTTTCATGATAGCCTAAATGCGGACCCTCAAGGCAATCCTCCATTCTCCCCCTTTTTTTCGGAGCCCCATGAATGTTATTGCCAACCGCTGTTCATGTGCCCTCCACCTTCGAGTTTGGAGCTATGTTTCAAAATTGCCTAAATGCGGACCCTCAAGGCAATCCTCCATTTTCCCCCTTTTTTAGAGCCCCATGAATGTTATTGCCTAGCGCTGTTCATGTGTCCTCCACCTTCGAGTTTGGAGCTATGTTTCATGACTGCCTAAGTGCGGACCCTCAAGGCAATCCTCCATTCTCCCCCTTTTTCGGAGCCCCATGAATGTTATTGCCTAGCGCTGTTCATGTGTCCTCCACCTTCGAGTTTGGAGGTATGTTTCATGATTGCCTAAATGGGGACCCTCCAAGGCAATCCTCCATTCTCACCCTTTTTCGGAGCCACATGAATGTTATTGCTTAGGGTTGTTCATGTGTCCTCCACTTTCGAGTTTGGAGTGTGTTTCATGATTGCCTAAGTGAGGACCCTCAAGGCAATCCTCCATTCTCACCCTTTTTCGGAGCCACATGAATGTTATTGCTTAGGGTGTTCATGTGTCCTCCACTTTCGAGTTTGGAGCTGTGTTTCATGATTGCCTAAGTGAGGACCCTCAAGGCAATCCTCCATTCTCACCCTTTTTCGGAGCCCCATGAATGTTATTGCTAGGTTGTTCATGTGTCCTCCATTTCGAGTTTGGAGCTGTGTTTCATGATTGCCTAAGTGAGGACCCTCAAGGCAATCCTCCATTCTCACCCTTTTTCGGAGCCACATGAATGTTATTGCTTAGCTGTTCATGTGTCCTCCACTTTCGAGTTTGGAGCTGTGTTTCATGATTGCCTAAGTGAGGACCCTCAAGGCAATCCTCCATTCTCACTTTTTTCGGAGCCCATGAATGTATTGCTTAGGTGTTCATGTGTCCTCCACTTTCGAGTTTGGAGCTGAGTTTCATGATTGCCTAAGTGAGGACCCTCAAGGCAATCCTCCATTCTCACCCTTTTTCGGAGCCACATGAATGTTATTGCTAGGCTGTTCATGTGTCCTCCACTTTCGAGTTTGGAGCTGTGTTTCATGATTGCCTAAGTGAGGACCCTCAAGGCAATCCTCCATTCTCACCTTTTTCGGAGCCCATGAATGTTATTGCTTAGGGCTGTTCATGTGTCCTCCATTTTCGAGTTTGGAGCTGATGTTCATGATTGCCTAAGTGAGGACCCTCAAGGCAATCCTCCATTCTCACCCTTTTCGGAGCCCATGAATGTATTGCTTAGGCTGTTCATGTGTCCTCCATTTCGAGTTTGGAGCTGTGTTTCATGATTGCCTAAGTGAGGACCCTCAAGGCAATCCTCCATTCTCACCCTTTTTCGGAGCCACATGAATGTTATTGCTTAGGCTGTTCATGTGTCCTCCATTTTCGAGTTTGGAGCTGTGTTCATGATTGCCTAAGTGGGACCCTCAAGGCAATCCTCCATTCTCACCCTTTTTCGGAGCCCATGAATGTTATTGCCTTAGGCTGTTCATGTGTCCTCCACTTTCGAGTTTGGAGTTGTGTTTCATGATTGCCTAAGTGAGGACCCTCAAGGCAATCCTCCATTCTCACCCTTTTCGGAGCCACATGAATGTTATTGCTAGGGTGTTCATGTGTCCTCCACTTTCGAGTTTGGAGCTAGTTTCATGATTGCCTAAGTGAGGACCCTCAAGGCAATCCTCCATTCTCCCCTTTTTCGGAGCCACATGAATGTTATTGCTAGGCTGTTCATGTGTCCTCCACTTTCGAGTTTGGAGCTTGGTTTCATGATTGCCTAAGTGGGACCCTCAAGGCAATCCTCCATTCTCACCTTTTTCGGAGCCCCATGAATGTTATTGCTAGGGTGTTCATGTGTCCTCCACTTCGAGTTTGGAGTAGTGTTCATGATTGCCTAAGTGGGACCCTCAAGGCAATCCTCCATTCTCACCCTTTTTCGGAGCCCATGAATGTTATTGCTTAGGTGTTCATGTGTCCTCCACTTCGAGTTTGGAGCTATGTTTCATGATTGCCTAAGTGGGACCCTCAAGGCAATCCTCCATTCTCCACCTTTTTCGGAGCCCCATGAATGTTATTGCTAGCGCTGTTCATGTGTCCTCCATTTCAAGCCGGAAGCCTCTGGTGACTGGGAAACACGTTATTCTGTTTTTTCCGGATCGGTTCCTTCGCCAAATATGTGTATATGTGTATATGTATATTATGTTCGTTGTTCTTGTTGTTGTTTGTATTTTGTTTTGTGTAGAAGAAAAAAGAAGGAGTAGAGACGAGAGTCGTCATCACGGAAAGGGCAGGACGGACGAAATCAATGTCCTATCTTTGCTTTCCTCTTATCTCCGATGAGAGGTAAGTAAAGAGGGGCAACTGTCATACCTAATTTCGTCCGAGGATTATAATTTGATGATATACAACCATTGATTGGCCGCTTCGAGATATTTGGCACCCTTTGTTGCACAATATGTGAAGTCCCGAGACGTGCCTAAAATCAAAAGGAAGTAGGCTTACACGATCCGTGAAAATTCCGTGATGTGACGGAAATCGAAAGGAGGTATTTTTCGCAACCCGTGAGTTTTCGTAACTTCTTCGAGAGCTAAAAAACAGTAAATACATAATCCGTAAGGATTCGTAACCTTGCGGAAGGAAAATAAGTATCGTTACGAAATTCGTAAAGTTTCGTAACGTTACGGAAAAAGAATTACCAAAAAAGGTAAAGGGGGTGCATTTAGTAAAAAGAGGGGTACAAATAGCAATTAGGCCCACTTGGGCCTTCCAGATTCTTCCTCCAGAAGGTTGTTGCTTCTGGAGGAAGCAACCTTGCTCGCCTGGGCGAGCTGAACTTTGCGGATTACCTAACGATGGGTGTTAAGTACCTCGAGGCGGTCAAGCGAAGGTTGCATGCCACCAGACAATGGTCCCCGGACGAAATTAGGGTATGATAATAAGTAAAACCAAGATTAAATCAGCATGTAATTGAGTTTTCATCTGTAAAAGTCGCTTGAACTCGTTCAAGGTCCAACGCCTTGAGTCTCTTTTGTTTTAGTTGGTTAAAATGAACATTTCAAAAGTTTAAAATCAACTCAACACATAACTTTTTCGCTTTAAAGAATTATTTAGGTCTGAATTCCTCATCACACCCGAGGATACGTAGGAGCAAGGGCAACACCCTTGTCGACCCCAAAAAAAATAAAAAAATATAAAAAGGAAAAAATATAAAAAAGGGAAAAGAAAATCATTTTGAAGTCACGTTATGCACACTCGATCAAAGGTTGTCGTCTCTTCTGACGGGCACGTGGATTGCTAATACCTTCCCCATGTGTAAACAACTCCCGAACCCTTATTTTCAAAATCCATAGACCCCTTTTTGGTTTTTCTAATGTTTTCCTCAAATAAACGTTGGTGGCGACTCCCGCGCATCTTCTTCATGAGAAGATGCACTTTCCTATTTTGCCTTGCCCTCCTATCGAAGGGTAGGTTGCGACACACACAAAATGCAACAACTTCTCTGTTGGAGTCTTTGTGAGCTGAGCCCAAATTAAGGCTCATCGGTAACATGCAAAATGTCTCCCTTATTGTGTGCATTTTAAGTTTGGCGGTGTGCAATTTTTCTTAATTCTATATTTTTGTAGTACTCTTATTGAAAATTTGATTATAAATTCTAATACTAGACAAAATAGTCTTGGTCAAGAAAATAGAAAGCTGAAAGAAAGGGACAAAAGGGTCATTTTATGGATTTTTCTAGACCCCAACTCGCCCCGGCTAACATCTGGCTTTCCTGAGCCACCAAAAGCCTTCAGGCCTAAGCAACTAGCTCGCCTAGGTGAGCTAGGTCCTTCAGCCTTAAGAAACCAGCTTGCTAAGGCGAGCTGCCATTGCCCAAAATTGCTTTTTCTATAAATAGCCATACGGGGGAAGGGTTTTAGGGGGTTCATCAAGTTTGGGACAAAGGAAAAAACATAGGAAGAGGAAGAGAAGAAGAAAACTGAAGCTGAGGCGCTGCCGAATCACGACCGTGGTTCATTCCCTATATTGCTTCTCTTGCTAGCCTTGTACCTTGAGCAACATTCGGTTAGTTCTTTTTCATTTTTCTTTTCTTTTCTTAAGAGTTGAATATAATCCATATACCCTTATGGGTCCTCTCTGTTATTTTATATGTACTCATCTTCTCCCATTTACGGTGGGCAATTTCACTTTACTTGTAAGGTTTAGTTCTAGCTGATCATTAGTGTCATGAAGTCGCTTCCTCCTTTTGTGGGACTAGAAACTAATAAACAAAAAAAAAACAAATAAAGGAAATCAATTCACAACCCAAACTTCTTATTTTTATCAAATATCACTTGAGATCGTTTTAGGGTCCAACGCCTTAACGACTCAATTCGCTTTTCAAATTTTTAAACGTTGTTTCAAGATCCAACGCCTCAATGACTCTTTGTTCGCGATTAAAATAAATATTTCAAAAAACATAAAATCTATTTAATACAGAAACATTTAGACTTAAAGTACTACATAAGTTTGAATTCCTCATCACACCTGAGGATACATAGGAGCAAGGGCAGCCCCTTGTCGACCCCAAAAATATAAAGAAATATAAAAAGAAAAATAAATAATTTTGAAGTCACGTTGCGCTCACTCGATTAAAGGTTATCATCCCTTGTGGCGAGGGCATGGGGTGCTAATACCTTCCCTATGTGCAAACAATTCCCGAACCCTTATTTTCAAAATTCGCAGACCTCTTTTTGGTTTTTCTAACGTTTTCCTTGAATAAATGTTGGTGGCAACTCCACACATTCTCTTCATGAGAACCCGAGCTTTTATTTTTCCGTGCGCCCGCCCGTCGAAGGGTAGGTTGTGACAGGGTGTTCTGATTCTGAAGATGTGTTGAAGTTTTTGAAGCGGAGGTTGGATGGCAATGCTCACCTAGAGTGGTAAAGAGGACACATGTCAGTTCATTGTCATCCGATAAAAGTAGCTGAACCCTATTACGACAAGGAAAATACGATCATAGTGAGGACATTTGTAGAGAATTCAATCTTCAAAGTAATGGATGACCACAATGGGTACATTTGGAGATGAATGTGTAAGGTAGTTTGACCTTAGAGGTGTGGCATTGAGTTATGATGGTAGATCGCATGACCGACTTGGCAACCCCAACAAAAATACAATCATTGTCGGTTGGTAGGAGCCTGCCTTTGTACCATGACAAAAGGCGTATTCCTAGTAGTCATCCAATATTTAAATGTGTAAAACCACTGAGTTCTAGGAGTTTTAGTAGCAGCTGACCAATAAGAAATATTTACCGTGTTAGTAATGAAAATGATTTGGGTGAAAGTGAAAATCGCTAGATAATCATATTGTCACTGCTAATAGCTTATGTGTGACTTGTTAAAGTCTTTTTGTATTGTTTTATGAAACGAGAAGACTCACCATTACATTTTTTTCCAGGATCAGATGGTGTGCAATAAGCCAACGCTTCATCTCGAGGTTGAGTGTACTTGGGGACGATGGATACCCGATGTAATCAAAGACATGGATCACTTCCTTAGGTACCTTTGTTATACACAGACATTTATTGACTTATGCCTTCTGTGTAGTTTCCACACCAAGTTGGGTGTTAGAGACGACTGCTCTAAGTCCATGACCTTTTTTCTTTTATATGTATTTGATCTGGGTAGGCTTAGGTTTCAATACTTTTGTTTATGTGTATATACAATTGTACCTTGAGGTTGTACATGTTACTTTACTGGGGGAAACACTTGTGCATATTTATATATTTTATAATTTGGTATGTTTAGTTTCATTTATTCCTCTTTAGTTTTTTTTTAAAGAAGTATGTTTCTAAGCGAAACTACATTACACTTTCTTTTCAAAAATGAAGGAAATGTTTTATCTTTTAAGCGGTATCAACTTTGTAAAACAATTAGTGAAATGCTTTTAAAAATTCACTAAAATTATAGTTTTCATTTTCTCAACTTTACATGATTGAGAAATTTAATTGATTAACACGCTTTATAAAATAAATAAATAGAATAATTAAGGCATAATTACGGTCTTAGAGATTAAGGTATTACATACAACACTTTCATCTATTAGTATATCAAACACAACTTGTGTAACTCAGTATTTATTGAGGATCTTGATTCATCTTATAACTCAACAAAGTCTTACTTTAGAGGCGTGTTTATTGGATGAGATTGACCCGGTGAACTTGATAATACTAATCATATCAATTATTTGGTCCATATTGGTTCAATTAATAAGTTCCTTCCACTTCAAATTTGAACCAAATGAATTATAATTAATTTGATTGTCTTATTTATCTTTTTTTTAATTCTAACTAACTTGATGACTCAAACAACATTTATTTTAACTTTTACATTAATACATTTTAAATTTTACTACTTAATCTTTTCTTCTTTTCTTTATTTTATTCATTCATTTCAATCTTCTTACCATTTTATTTAATGTTTCCAAAGGTCTTAATTTTGTCATATTTATGATGTAATTTTATTTTGTAAAATAATTAATGATACATATATAATGTAACACCCTTATTTCACAAAAGGACTTGTTGGTCAATTGTAAAATTAGCAAATAACTTTAAATTTGATTATAAAAAAAAAAATTAGTTCATAGAAATATGTTTTTCTTTTTAACACTTTCATATAAATCATCTTGCATAACATTTTCTAAAATAACTTTATTTTCACTAGCTAGTCATACATTAAATGAATTGTTAGTTAACGGAAGATCATTCTTAAAGAAACATCCCATTTTATACAAATGCTTGATTTTCAACAACAAAAGAATTTATTTAAATAACCTCAATTTTCCACATTAAAATAACTTTACTCTCCAAGTATAAATATATGTTTACATCTTTGAAAAGAATACGTAAACACCCGAGTCACATACAGATGAATAATACACTATAAAGTAAAGGCCTAGTCTACCTTCTTGTACACAAGAAAAGACTAAGACTAAGAGTAGTGTCTTTATAAGAATTTAACCTTTATGTGCCTATTCCAAGCTCTAGAAACCTCCTCAGAAGGTCCTTCTTTTATTGATCACGTCCATCCTCGTCCTTGGCATTGTTGTAGTCTTTCTATTCTATCTTTGATAACTGAACCTCATCATTGGTTCATCTGGAAAAAAAATTTGGTTGTATGTGTCAACTTTCATTCTCCACATAAACCACCAAACAACACGACTTGTAGGTCACAACACAACAAGAAAAGATATACACCGACGTACTCATGGTCTCACTTGTTATCCCATCATAACTCATTTCAATTCAAAATCTTTTCATACTTAGGCCCACTATCATTGGAACTTCTAGAACTCAGTGGACTTTATTTTAAGTTGGATGACTGTTGGGAGTATACCTTAACCAGGATATAATGATAGGTTCTCACCAACTGATGATAGTTTGCATACTATGTCGGGGTTGCTGAGTTGGCGCATGTGATCTAACTTCACGACTCAACACCACACCTCTTCAGACGGTCACACCATGTGATTGCCTCCTAGGTACCACTTTGTGGTCATCCTTTATTCTAAGGACTGACTCCTCAATGACACTCCCCACCAGGATTGTCCAATGAATCAATGTGATTCTTGCTGCCACAATAGAGTGAACACTTCAATATTATGGATCCTTTCATGATGATCTCGTTTCCTACATAGGTACAATTGCTTCACACAATCACACCTCTCACAAAGAAATGATACATCTAAACATTCCATATGATCCACTTCACCTTCACAACCACATGTCGGATATGCGTCAATCCTCGATCGGTGTGCATATCTCTTCAATGTCACTTCGTCATTCTCAATCATGCTAGACCCTAAAATGGAAGGCTTCCCTTTCCTCGACCCCCATAATCAAATAACATGTTGAAAACATACTGTTGGACAAGTGGCCTCAGATATCTTAAGAAGGGGGGTTGAATTAAGATATCACAAACTATTCCCCAATTAAAAATTCTACTTTGATTTTAACCTAAGTCCCAAGATTCCTTTTAAAATGAATTCCTAAATAATTATTCAAATTAAACTTACTGAATAGAAACAATAAGCAACAATAAATAAAAGATTTTAAGGGAAGAGAAAGTGCAAACACAATTTTTATACTATTTCGGCAAAGTCCGTTGCCTACGTCCAGTCCCCAAGAAACCCGCTTGGGAGTTCCACTATCTCACAAATCCTTTACACCTTCTAAAACACACAAGGACAACCCTTCCTTTGTGTTCAGATGCTTTACAACAAGAGACTCACAGTCTCTTAGCCCTTTTTCAGAAGTAAGAAGAAGAAGAAGAAATTATCTCTCTTGAAAGAGACAGATGTTACAATGAAGCCCTCGATTCCTTATTGAATAACACAAGTGTTTGTCCAAGGAATTTTTGAAGATAAGAGATTTTTGTTTGAGAGGATTATGCCTTTTGTGAACAGGGAAAACTCTAAAGAAAATTCGTGCCCAAGTCACTTATTTATAGGCCTTTGATGGCTATTTGAAAATCAAGTGAAAAGATGTGACTGCTGGCAGATTTTCTCAAAACTTATCACTGGTAATCGATTACAATCTTGGTGTAATCGATTACACAGTTATCTTTCTTGAAAAGTTGTGACTCTTCATTTAAAATTTGAATTTCCAACGTTCAGAGCCACTGGTAATCGATTACATATTATGTGTAATCGATTACACACTTTCAAAATCATTTTTAAACGATGCAAGCTTTTGGTAATCGATTACAAAGCCATGGTAATCGATTACACCTTTGAAAAACCATTTCCAGAAATGTTTGGACTTCTGGTAATCGATTACAACCTTCTGGTAATCGATTACCAGAGAGTAAAATGCTTGGAAAAGTTTTTGTTAAGATAGAAACTCACTTGGCCAATCATTTGTGCCTCTCAAAAACTTTTCTAAGAGTCTATCTTAATTCTTATCTTGAGATCTTTGCTTTTGCTTGACATCTTGATTTCTTCATCCTAGAAATTCATCTTTAATAATCTTTGAAATTCCTTCGCATCATCAAAATAATTCTTGAAGCTTTGCTTCTACAATTTCCCCTTTTTTGATGATGATAACTCCTGAAATCAAGATAGTATATACAAATACTCCCCCTTTCTTTTGGAGATTATTCCTAATTTTTCTGAAATGTATCTCTTGATTTCTAAGCTCGTTTTTCTCCCCCTTTGGCAACATCAAAAAGCCAAAGTGCGAGGAAATTAAAAACATTAAACTCAAGCAATCATTAAACACAAATGTGTCAAGCAACCAAGCAATCCTTATTTATCCAAATCACTAACATCTAAGAGGCCTAATTCTCTCCTAATGGCATAGAATGTTTCCTTAGGGAAAGGTTTTGTAAAGATATCAGCAAGCTGATTCTTTGTATCAACAAATTCTAGAACACAATCTCCCTTCAGAACAAGATCTCTTAAGAAATAGTGTCTAATTTCTATATGCTTGGTTCTAGAGTGTTGTACTGGATTTATGGATAGATTGATTGCACTTGTATTATCACACCTAATGGGTATATGATCAAGGAGGATTCCATAGTCAGATAATTGTTGCTTCATCCATAAAATTTGGACACAGCAACTACCAGCAGAAATATATTCCGCTTTAGCAGTAGATAAAACAACACTATTTTGTTTCTTACTATGCCATGATACAAGAGCAGATCCAATAAATTGACATGTCCCACTTGTGCTCTATCTATAAGTTTTGGATCCAGCAAAGTCAGAATCAGAGTATCCTTTTAAGTTACATGTTGAGTTTTTAGGATACCATAATCCTAAATTGATTGTTCCTAATAGGTATCTTATGATCCTTTTTGCTGCACTCAAATGTGATTGTTTGGGGTTGGATTGGAACCTAGCACACATGCATACACTAAACATGATATTCGATCTACTAGCAGATAAATAGAGAAGAGATCCGATCATACCTAGATATTGTTTCATGTCTATAGACTGACCGAATTCATCTTTATCTAAGTAACAACCAGTACTCATAGGTGTAGCCATGCACTTTGCACTTTCCATCCCAAATCTCTTGATCAGTTCTTTGCAGTATTTGGCTTGGTTAACGAATATACCTTCTTTAGTTTGCTTGATTTGTAACCCCAGGAAGTAGTTTAGTTCTCCCATCATCGATATTTCAAATTCACTTTGCATATCAAGAGAGAACTCCTTGCACAATGAATCATTAGTGGATCCAAAGATTATATCATCAACATATATTTGAACTAACAGAATATCATCATGCTTTCTCTTTATGAATAGTGTGGTATCCACTTTTCCTCTAGAAAAATCTTTCTCTAAAAGAAATTTACTTAGACGTTCATACCATGCCCTAGGGGCTTGTTTCAAGCCATATAGAGCCTTCCTCAATCTATAAACATGATTTGGCTTATCTGAGATTTCAAAACCTGGGGGTTGTTCTACATATACTTCTTCTTGAATTAAGCCATTTAGAAAAGCACTTTTAACATCCATTTGATAAAGCTTAAAATTCATTATGGATGCATAGGCTAAAAGCATTCTAATGGCTTCTAATCTTGCAACAGGATCATATGTTTCTTCATAATCTATTCCCTCTTCTTGATTATACCATTTTGCAACTAACCTAGCCTTATTCCTAATGATTATGCCATGTTCATCTAACTTATTCCTAAATACCCACTTTGTTCCTATGATGGGGTAGTTTTCAGGTTTCTCTACTAGTTCCCACACATTGTTTCTCTCAAATTGATTTAGTTCTTCTTGCATAGCAACTATCCAATGATCATCTATTATGGCTTCATTTAAATTTTTAGGTTCAATCATAGACACAAAAGCCATATTATTGCATAAATCTTTAAGAGAATGTCTAGTTGTTACCCCTTTTGAGATATCACCAATAATGTTGTCAAGAGGGTGATCTCTTGAAGCTTTCCATTCTCTCGGAAGTTCATCATTTGATTTGGCTTCTACCGGAGGATCTTCATTGCTTCCTTTTCCTTTTCCTTTAGAATCTTGTCCATAAATATGCATTTGTTCTAAAGATTCTGCAATATCATCTAAAATATCCTTTCTTGGAGGAATAACATTAGACTCATCAAAGGAAACATGAATAGATTCTTCAATAGACATAGTTCTCTTATTATATATTCCATAAGCTTTATTATGCAAGGAATAACCAAGGAAAATTCCTTCATCTGACTTAGCATCAAACTTTCCTAAGTTTTCTTTTCTATTGTTTAATACAAAGCATTTGCATCCAAAAACATGAAGGTGTGAAATGTTGGGTTTTCTACCATTAAACAGTTCATATGGAGTTTTCTTTAAAATGGGTCTTATTAAAGCCATATTCATGATATAGCATGCAGTATTAACGGTTTCAGCCCAAAAATATTTTGGAAGAGGAGTGTCATTTAATAAGGTTATAACTATTTCTTCCAAAGATCTATTTTTCCTTTCAACAACTCCATTTTGTTGAGGGGTTCTAGGTGCAGAAAAGTTATGTTCAATGTCATGCTTATCACAAAATAATTCAAATTCTTTATTTTCAAATTCACCTCCATGATCACTCCTAATAGATATGATTTTGAGATTTTTCTTGTTTTGAATCATTTTTGCAAGTTTCCTAAATGCTTGAAATGCATCATTCTTATGAGTGATAAATAGTGTCCAAGTGTATCTAGAATAATCATCAACTAAAACAAGGGCATAGTAACTTCCTCCAAAACTCATGATTCTAGAAGGGCCAAACAAATCAATGTGTAGTAATTGCAAAGGTTGAGTAGTTGAGACAATGTTTTTGGATTTCAATGAAACTCTAGTTTGTTTTCACTTTCGGCATGCATCAAATAGTCTATCTTTTTCAAATTTTAGTTTTGGCAATCCAACAACTAAATCTTTTGAAATTAATTTGTTTAAGTGTTCCATGTTAATGTGAGCAATCCTTTTATGCCATAGCCATGGATCATCATTTTTGCTAAGAAAACATTGATTATCACCTAGTTTTTGACTTAAGTCTATCATATATACATTATTGACTCTAAAACCTATATGCTTTATATTTGTATCATGTCCATGTTCAATGACACATTTTTGAGAATCAAATGATACCAGATAGCCTTTATCACATAATTGACTAACACTAAGTAGGTTGTGCTTAAGGCCTTTAACAAGTAGAACATTTTCAATGGAGGTTGAAGAATTCGTACCTATTTTTCCAACTCCCAGAATTTTACCTTTGTTGTTGTCACCATAAGTTACATGCCCGCTTTTCTTGGGAAAGATATGTGTGAACTTTGATGCATCTCCTGTCATATGTTTTGAGCACCCGCTATCTATGTACCACTTTTCCTCAAGGGTTCCTACAAGATCAACATTGTGACTTAGGTACCCAATCTTTATTGGGTCCTTGAGTGTTAGTGTGAACAGCGGATCCTTTTGGGACCCAAATCATTTTAATATTGTTGCAATTTTTCCTAAAATAGCATGTAGATATGCCATGCCCTTTTCTTCCACAGTAAAAACATGTAATGAAAGGATAATTATATTTTTGTGTGGAAGAAAATAAATTTTTATAAAACTTTTGTTATTTTTCTGGTTTATATCTAATCCCTGCTTTATCAAAAATACATCTTTGTTTTCCTAATATAATATCTAGGTTGTTTTTGCCACTTGAAAATTTGGCAAGTGAGTTTTTCAGATTTTTAATTTCTTCTACATATTTACTACATCATTCACATTAATTTTCTTTTTCAATAGTCATAGTAGAAGCATGAACTTTATCACTTGATTTAGAGATTGACACTTCAGACTTAAGATGATCTAACTCTTTATTTAACTTTGAAATCTCTTTCTCTAAATCTAAAATAGTTTTCTTAGATGAAGAAACAAGTTTTGCAAGTTTAATAGATTCGCTATGTAATTCAGCAAATGCATCTTGTAACTCATCAAAAGAAATAGATTTGTTAGAAGATGTTACCTCTTCGTCACTTTCATAGTTTATGTCCATTAGACATAGATTAATCACTTCTTTTTCAGAATCATCAGACGATTCTAAGTCGTTATCATCCCATGTGATGTAGGCCTTCTTTGCCTTCTTTTCTCCAATGTTCTTGTTTTCGAACTTCTCCATTCTTTTCTTAAAGATTGGACAATCAACCCTCAGATGTTCGAGTTGATTGCACTCATAGCATCTTGGAGTTTGAGATGATTTTTCAATCCTTCTTTTAGGTTTGAAGTTTTGTCTTCTTTGAGTTTCTCTCATCCTAAAAAATTTGTTGAATCTTTTGACAAAGAAACTAAGTTCTTCATCTTCATCCAAGTCAATTGAATCTTCCATATCACTTTCTTCTTGGATTGAAGATGAGGCTTTAAGAGCAATTCCCTTCTTCTTCTTATCATTTTCTTCATGTTGATTTAGTCGTTGCAACTTCATCTCATGTTCCTGTAATTTTCCAAATAGTGTAGCAAGAGACATAATAGACAAATCTCTAGATTTTGAGATGGTTGTTACCTTTGGTTGCCACTCTCTACTTAGACATCTTAACACTTTATTTATAAGATCCTCATTTGGAAATATTCTTTCTAATGATGCAAGATGATTAACTATATGTGTGAATCTTTTCTGCATATCTTATATACTTTCATTTGTCTTCATCCTAAACAATTCATACTCATGAGTTAAAGTGTTTATCCTAGATCATTTAACATCAATTGTGCCCTCATGAGTAACTTGTAGAGTGTCCCACATATCCTTAGCACTCCTACAATTTGAAACCCTAAAATATTCATTCATTCCTAGGGCAGAAGTAATTATGTTTTTAGCCTTTAAATTGTACTGCACTAATCTTTTTTCATCTTCAGTCCACTCTTCTCTAAGTTTTTCTATTGTTGCATTTCCAGCCACCATGGTGGGTACATAAGGTCCTACTTCTATGGCTTCCCAAATGTTTAAGTCTATTGCCTCAATGAAGATTTGAATTCGGGTTTTCCAATAGTGGTAACCCTCTCCATTAAAAATAGGAGGCCTATTTATTGAATTTCCTTCTGGGAATAAGAAATTTGCTGAGGCCATTATTCTTGAAACTTCTAAACTTTATACAAGAATGAAGCTTTGATACCACTTGTTGTACAAGTGGTCTTGGATATCTTAAGAATGGGGGGGTTGAATTAAGATATCACAAACTATTCCCCAATTAAAAATTCTACTTTGATTTTAACCTAAGTCCCAAGATTCCTTTTAAAATGAATTCCTAAATAATAATTCAAATTAAACTTACTGAAAAGAAACAATAAGCAACAATAAATAAAAGAGTTTAAGGGAAGAGAAAGTGCAAACACAGTTTTTATACTATTTCGGCAAAGTCCGTTGCCTACGTCCAGTCCCCAAGAAACCCGCTTGGGAGTTCCACTATCTCACAAATCCTTTACACCTTCTAAAACACACAATGACAACCCTTCCTTTGTGTTCAGATGCTTTACAACAAGAGACTCACAGTCTCTTAGCCCTTTTTCAGAAGTAAGAAGAAGAAGAAGAAATGATCTCTCTTGAAAGAGACAGATGTTACAATGAAGCCCTCGATTCCTTATTGAATAACACAAGTGTTTGGCCAAGGAATTTTTGAAGATAAGAGATTTTTGTTTGAGAGGATTATGCCTTTTGTGAATAGGGAAAACTCTGAAGAAAATTCGTGCCCAAGTCACTTATTTATAGGCCTTTGATGGCCATTTGAAAATCAAGTGAAAAGATGTGACTGCTGGCAGATTTTCTCAAAACTTACCACTGGTAATCGATTACAATCTTGGTGTGATCGATTACACAGTTATCTTTCTTGAAAAGTTGTGACTCTTCATTTAAAATTTAAATTTCCAACGTTCAGAGCTACTAGTAATCGATTACATATGATATGTAATCGATTACACACTTTCAAAATCATTTTTAAACGTTGCAAGCTTTTGGTAATCGATTACACCTTTGAAAAACCATTTCCATAAATGTTTGGACTTCTGGTAATCGATTACAACCTTCTGGTAATAGATTACTAGAGAGTAAAATGCTTGGAAAAGTTTTTGTTAAGATAGAAACTCACTTGGCCAATCATTTGTGCTTTTCAAAAACTTTTCTAAGAGTCTATCTTAATTCTTATCTTGAGATCTTTGCTTTTTCTTGACATCTTGCTTTCTTCATCCTTGAAATTCATCTTTAATGATCTTTGAAATTCCTTGGCATCATCAAAATAATTCTTGAAGCTTTGCTTCTACACATACATCACACACGTGCATTCAAGCATACATCCTGTCACAAACCCACTTTGTGACTAAATCACCCTATTACGTTTTATGACATTTCTTACAACTCTAAGATTTTTATGCTCAATTATGTCATAGTTTTACAAGTCCTTGCATAGGCACTAAAATAATTTCTAAGTCTATGTGTCATCCTCAAGAAGCTCCATTATTATAGCCATGTTCATATTTAAGTGTTCACACTCTTTTCAACTGTTTATTCAATACTTTTGTAATGCATTTTTGGGAGGTAATTATTAATTCCTACAAATGCCCTCCTTTTGGAGTCCATTGCACCCACGAGTCTCAATTCCCTGTCCCTAACAATCATCATCCAAGAATCAAACAATATCATGCACACAAAACCTAATGCTTAGAGTTCACATTCTCTAGGTTAAGTTCATAGGATAAATATCACAGGTAAATATCGCACATGAAAGTAAATCATGTTAAATATAATGACTCATGGAAATACATACCAAAAAGGGGTGAATTGGTTTCAAATCATTTTAGACCCAAATTAAAACTTTTTCGCAAATAGCTTCCTTTAATCTGGTGCAAGAGATTTAGGTATCTTGCAAATACCCTTTGATTTTTAATCATAATTAAACAATCACAATGATACAAAAAATATCAACACACAAATGTTAAGAAACTTAAGTAAGAAGCAATATAAGAGTTGAAAGGTTAGACAAAAAATGCAAACACAATTTATACTAGTCAATTTCAAAGATATTTATATCCAGTTGATCCATAGTAACCCACTAGGATCTTTCCACTATAATCTTTGAGTTACAACCAAACCAACAAGCAAATGCACTAACCCTTGAAAACCTATCAAGAATTTAAATCTACATGTAGGAAACCCAATACATGAACACAATTGAGTAACCCACTCAATAAAAAATAAAAATCAAAACACAAATTAAGGAAAGATTTTACTAGATAAGTGAAAGATGTGAAAGTTTGAAAAAACATCCTATGCAATATCAACTTCTCTTCATGACCCAATGCATAGATCAATTGATTCCATGTAAAAACGAGTCCAATCAAAAGATCAAAGTGGTGATGACATTTAGAGGTTCTAAAGCTCTTGACGAAAATTGTACTTAAAAATATGAAAGAATGATGTAACACAAAGCTCCTTAAAAAAAACTCCTTTTTATAGCCTCAAAATAGTCATAGTTAATTAAGTCATAGAGATAGTCGACTAAATTGTTCTTTGCGTCACCTGAGTTTCTTGAATAATAGATGGTTGATTATATTATCATATAGTTGACTGCTTGCTAAAGCAAAAACTCTTTAGAGCCAATATAGTCAATTAGACACTTAATATAGTCGACTAAATGCTAACATATTTCAATTATGAGATACAAAGGCCACATTTCGTGTACTATATTAACATATAGTCGAGTATATTGATGCATAGTTAAAACTTAAAGAGATTAAATATCCTGGTCAATTTGAGCATCATGGATCAATGCAATGTCAATCAATTTGAGCATGTTGAATTACATATCCTCGTCTAGGATGCATGTATGCATGACTTCACACACAATCAAGCATTAAAGCATAAAATTGAAATTGACATATTTAGGAAAAAGAAAAGATAATTCAAAATAAAATAGAAGTGCTTAGAAAAATCTAGAAAAATTCCCACAAGGTTCAGAGACCTCAAAAACTTTAGAATATACCTCAAATCACAAAAGTATGCATTCAATATTGTCCTAAAATTCAAACATGATCCTAGCCCAAAAATGACAAAACATGCCTTTTTTTTTCATTTTTAACAATAAAGAGAGATACCCGTGGCAAAAATCACAACCTAACAACCCAAACCTCCCCCATTACAAGAAGAAAACACTTGGTCTAAGAGGAAAAAGAAAGAAACTTCCCATACCTAGGAGATGAAGTTGAGTTAAAAATGATGCAAAACTCCAAATATACAAGCATTTGAGCCTTTCTCTCACTAGAAAATCACAAAATCCTCTCTCTCTCTCTCTCTCCAAGCATTTTATGCTAAACATAGGGGTTCAGGGCTAAGTTAGATTTTATATTGGGTCCTCCAATCATAAGGACCAAGTAAAAAATATCTATTTTAGTCATTTTCTATCAATTTTTAATACATTGCAATTTATTTATTTTTTCTAAATTTTGGGCCTAAAGTGCAATTATTAGTTTTCTAAAATGCTACATCATTCTAAATTAATTAATTTAACTTTTGTCAAATTATTTTATCTCACTCTAGAATTAATTTTAGACAATTATTTCACATAGACACTTAAATAAAGTAATATATATGTATAAAACACTTCATTTAATTTTTTACATACCATACCGATACACAATTTTTTCATATAAATAAATTCACAAGCAAAATAGATTAAATACAATCATTCCATAAGTAAATGACACATAAAACAAATTAATTAAATCACATAAGACATTAATTTTGTTTTTTATTTTTTAATTTTCACTAGACATATATAGTCATTTTAGAACTTAATTTAGTGCAATTATAGTATAATAAAACTATTCATGGCACTAATTATCTTAGAATATCTAGTTTCACTAATTAAAGTCATTACAAACTCATTAGCAAGCTAATTGTGTCATTAAAACTCTAATTTTCTATTAGGAAAAAATATGTTTTTAGTCCCTACACTTTTATGAAATCTTATTTTTTAGTCCTCATAATTTTATATCTTTCAATTTACTCCCCGTACTTTATTAAAAAAACTTGTTTTTATTCTCTCTTCAGATATGGTGTCATCATTTCCAACATGACAAATATATTACACTATCTATTTACATGCAAATTCATGGAGGCAACATTTAAGAAACAAACAAAAATTACAATAAGACATAAGAACAAATATGCAACAATTCATGAAGAATGACAATGAAAACAAAGACAAAGATGAAATCTTTGAAAGTTTCAGTCCAATATGTTTGGGGAGACATTTAAAAGAATAAAATAAAATAATTTTCACATCATTTAATGATTTCTTATATAAAAAAACACATTCTATTTGCCATGCTTAATAAAAGTTAACATCATTTGTAAGAATTTTGTGAGAAGGGACTACAAACAAATTGTTTGTAAAATACAAGAACTAAATCGAATAATATTAAACTTTCAGGATTATAAACAAGATTTTCTAAAAGTATAAGAACCAAAAACATTTTTTTTCTTTTTTATTATAGATAGACATAAATTGCTCATATTTACCACAATATCATTCGTGAGTTAATCAAAATCCTTTCCTTTGCCATTTTGACCAAAAGCGTTTATCTTTAACTTTTAAAATTTAATATCTATACTTAATCAAACTTAAGTAATACTTATTTTAATATTTTTAATAAAAACACACATTCTTTTATTTAAAACAAATAAATCCCAATTAAATCACACAAACATGTAATCCTTGAGTTACAATTTTGAAAATTATATATAACATAAATATAAACATGAAGGGATCCAAGAATGTATTAAAGAGGGATCGGAATTTTTTTAACACAATAATTTAAATATCTAATTTTTAATAAATAATTATTTGAAATAATGAATTTTATAAAATATATATTATTAATTTTATGTGTAAAACTAAAAATAGGATATACTACTAGGAAAAAATTAAAAAAAACATTAACTCAATATTCTATTTTTTAATAAATATTTTTTAATTTTTTTTCTCGTACGAAGAGTTGGGAGACAATGTCCATACTTGACCTCCCTAAATTAGTCCCGAACTATAAAATGACTAAATATAACACTAATAGAAAATAAAAAATAAAGATAAAAACTTAAAAATATAATAAGCTATTTTGTTTTTTTTTTCATAATTTAATAACTCGACTAGACCAACCCTATTTTAATCAATTTGATTTTGTTTGAATTAGTTGAATGTTTTTGTTTTTTAAAATTCAAAGAAAACGAATTGAATGATTGGCTTAAACTTAATATTGACCTAAATCCGAACCAAACTGACCAATTTCTAGTTCTAATTATAAAATATAGTAGATTTTATTTAAATCAGAAAATGCACATTAATTTGTAAAAATATAAATAAAATATTGCAATTCCTTATTCTTGTTCTATGGGTGACTTACAGCGATAGAAAAGAAAAACAACAAACCAATACCCTTCCCTGTCGCGTGCCCTTCATCAGTGTTACTGCGCATCCCTCCGTTTCTCCTACCGACTCCGGGGAAGGAAGGAAGGAGTGAACAACAAACCCAACCAATACCCATGTAAGTCCACTTCACTTCACGTTCCGCTTTCGTCTTTCTCTATTCTATGCCTCTTTCTTCTCTTCATTCGTTCCTTTATTCATACATAACCAAACCCCAAAACCGGGTTTCGAATTCGATTACCTCGTGTTCTGTATTTGCAATAATTGTGTTTATTGGATAATACTTATGTATTTCCCCTTCAGTGAAGTGATTATTTCTCATTGTGATTAATTGGGATTGGGGAGAAGGAGACGCATTATTCGTCGTTGGATTCAACTTTTAGCTGCTTCCCCACTCTCTCACTCGCTTTTTTTGTGAAGGATGTTTTGGATTTCCTCTATGCTTTGTTATTTCGTGTTGTTTCAATTTGTTTTTTTGAGGGGGAGTTTGATATGTTGTTGTTAGGTTACATTAGATGAGACTGTGAATGTGTTGTTGGGTCGTTACTGTTAGTTTTGGTGGCTGAGTTGAGAAAGTGGGCACTGCATTTTGTGATTTTTTGTTGTAATATTTGAATGCATGTCTCTATTTGTGCATTTGATGTTTCTCTGTTTTTCGAGGATGACATGAATTAGGTAGGTTAGAGAACAACTTGTTGGGGATTCATGTTGGATGTGTTTTCTATGTGTTTGTGTTGCGCTATGTTTTTTTGTTTTGGAGGACTGAATCACTGTTATCAATGGTGGATGAAGGCCAAAACTCTGCCAAATAAACATGCCATTGTGGCCTATGGCGCCACCATTTAACAAGATTGGACTGAATGCGAAGTTGAAACTAGAAATTGTTTGACAATGAGAAATGGTGATGTGAAGAATTTAGGGATGTTTCAAAAGGGTTAATTTTGTAGAGAATTTCTGACTTGAGGGCATGAAGTATTTTTAATGTTTTTTTGGCAGTCTTTGTTTGCTGATGCAAGGATGAGTTCTTTCTCCATCACACGGAAAAAGACGCCGTTCCAGAAGCATAGAGAAGAGGAGGAGGCAAAGAAGAAGGTAGGGTTGATATGCCCAAGTTAGGTAGTTCTTGTTTGAATTTGGAAAGGACATTTCCTAGTTACTATCATAATGGAATTTGTCTGGTGCAGAGAGCAGAAGATGAGACTGCTCGCCTGTATGCCGAGTTTGTAGAGTCATTTCAAGGAGATACTACTCCTGGGTCAAAGACTTTTGTTCGAGGAGGAACAATTAATCCCAATGATAAATTTAAAGACGATTCTGAGGGTTAGTATGACTCTTGAATTCTGTATTTCTTCCCCCTACTATTTATATTCCTTTTGTTTCTCATCTATTGAAAGTCTTGATTATGTATGTTTTTCATGTTCTGGATATACATAGTTTTTGCTACTATTTTGTATACTAATGTTAATAAAAGTATGGACCTTTTTTATTCCTTGACGGATGACAGGTGAAAAGTCCAAAGATGGGGTATCTGGTCCAAAGAAGGGAAGTAGGTAAATAAATGCTTTTGATTGACCAAGTTTATGTGCTCTTTAATCAGGCATCAATAAGTAGGGAAAATACTTGTCTTTATGGTATAGCTTTTTTTTAGGTTTGTACTTATAGCCATAATAAATTGAATATTCTAATTTAGTTTTTATGATGATGCATGTTTTCTATAAGTGCATATAATGATGCGATCAAATGATTAAGTTATAGTATTTCCAACTCTCTTAATGTGTGGCATGATCTGTTTGAATATAAGAAGCACATGTTTAGATAGATAACACTGTTACCTTAATCCTTATGCGCCATTGAAGGTGATCTCATTTTATAAATCCAAAACAAAAGCTCATTTTGAGTGGTTATCTGAAGATTATATAAAAATTAGAATTGTCTGTGAGAAGTGAGAAGTATAGAATATAGATATTCTTTGCCTATAGAGAAATCTTGGATTGCCCGATTAAATTCTTTGTGTAATTTGGGTGAATTTATTTGTGATTGTCAAAGGCAACTGCTTAATTATATATCTGTCAAGTTATAACAAATCAATATTCCTTCATTGCATCACTTCATTGACATCTGATGAAATTGGAATAATAGATAAATCATTATGCCTGAAAACTACTTCAAGGATTTGATTCTGCCAAATCATTCGTGGACATGTACTTCCATTTTGTGAACAAGGATTTGGTATCAGTGACAATCTTAAAGCTTGAAAAATACTTCAGTGTCCCTGTAGCTTAGTCTTTATTGAACTCTCAATTCAAGGTTTTTGCTTATAATGCTTGTCTAGATGAAATGCAAGGTCTGCTTTTCAGATGTTTGTGTTCTCTAAATTGCGTGGTCATGTCAAGGTACATAGAGATGAAGGGTGCCCTTTGCATGCTAGGTTCATCGAGTTACTTCAGGTTTTGGACACCAAATAGATGCCAGATCGCAATTGCTGAAATGCAGATGGTGAAAAATTGTATAGTCCATGATGGAGAGATAGATAGAGAAACAGAAGAGGGAGAGAGTGGAGAGACAGAGAGAGAAATAGAATAGGGGACCCAAGACATATCTAAAACGGTAAACGGTACAACTGGCGAGCACGCTTGGACGGTGAGCCAAATGGAAGAGGTGAAAACAGTAGAGAGGGCGTGAAAAACTGGAGGGATGCTCTAGACATTCAGTCATTCTACTTCACTCGATTTCCAGAGGAAATGCGGGAGAAGGAGATGTGGATGCAGTTTATGAAGTAGGGAGATGCGAGAGAAGTCTTCATAGCTTGAAATTGTAATAGGAGCGGATGGAGGTACGATTTCGTTTGTTTCAAAGGAGTCGAGAATGTGAAACTCCTTGAACAACGATTAGACAACATAATGTGCTTAGAGGATTGATGATAAATGGAAGTTGGATAGAAGAACCTGCCAGGATCAAAGAAGAGGGTTGCCAATTCTTTAGGAGGAAATTTGAGGAATACGACAAAGAGAGGCCAACACTTGAGGGAACCTCTTTCGAGACAATTTCACAAAGCCAAAATGAATTTTTGATGCAGCCTTTTGATGAGAAGGAGATCAGAGATGCAGTGTGGGATTGTGGGAGTCAAAAAAGCCCCGGACCAGATGGTTTGAATTTCAATTTTATCAAACAGTTCTGGGATCTAATGACACCAAAAGATTTTTGGACGAATTCTACGTAAATGGAAGATTTCCTAAGGGCACAAATGCATCATTCATAACTTTAATCCCAAAAGTGTTGGAACCTCAAAACCTGAATCAATACAGGCTTATATCACTCATGGGTGCATATATAAAATAGTGGCCTAAGTGCTAGCAAGAAGACTGAAGAAGGTGATGCCAAAGATCATAGATGAATGACAATCAGCTTTTATTGAAGGAAGACACATGCTTCATAGTGTTTTAATTGCCAATGAGGCGGTGGAGGAAGTGAAGAGAAATGCTAAGAGCTGTTTGATATTCAAAGTGGACTATGAAAGAGCATATGACTCAGTTAGCTGGGATTCTCTGACTTTTATGCTGAGGAAGATGGGCTTCTGTCCTAAATGGATCAAATGGATGGATGGTTGCATCAGAACAGCTTCTATGTCAATCCTCGTTAATGGAAGCCCTACAGCTGAATTTATTCCACAAAAGGGAATAAGACAAGGGGATCCACTAGCCCCTCTCTTATTTAATAATGAGGCTGAGGGCTTAACGGGTTTAATGAGAGAAGCATTAAAAGCAAACAAGTAGAAGGGGCTGCTGGTGGGAAAAGATGGAATAGAAATCAGCATCCTGCATTATGCAGATGACACCATTTTCTTCGATGAAGCATCCATGCAAAACGTGAAGGTCCTCAAGGCAATACTCAGAAGTTTTGAGATGGTATCAGGCCTAAAAATCAACTATGCAAAAAGTCAGTTTGGGGCAGTTGGAAAATCTGCCCAATGGTTGAATGAGGCTGCCTTGTAACTCAATTGGAGCTTGCTAGCTGTATCATTTACCTATTTGGTTATCCCTATCGGGACAAACCCAAAAAGTTGTGTGACTTGGGAACCCATAGTTAAAAAATGTGAGAGTAGATTAGCTAAGTGGAAACAAAAGCCATTATCTTTTGGGGGCAGGGTGACTCCGATAAAGTCAACCGTAAACTCAATTCCTATCTATTTTATTTCTTTTTTCAGGATTCCAAAGAAGGTGGTACACAAGCTAATCACAATATAAAGAAGGTTCTTATAGGGTGGAGACATGGATAACCACAAAATTGCTTGGGTTAGCTGGGAGCCAGCATGTCTATCAAAAGAAAAAGGAGGCCTGGGAATTAGAGACTTGACCAAATTCAATCAGGCACTCCTAGGAATGTGGAAGGGGGATCTATTTCACCCAATGTTGTTAATGACGGATGGCGGTTCATTGCGGAAAGCCAAAAATTCGCCATAAAAATATGGCGGATGGCATAGCGGAAAATGGCGGACAAAAAAAATTATATACATATAAATATAAATAAAAAATTAAAAAAACAATGGATTGCATTCAAATAAACTAAAAAAGTTTCATGAGTTCATACAATAACCAAGTACCAACACCAAATAAAAAAAAACGTGGTGTCAAACAAAAAAAGAACAGGTGTCAAAAATAAAAAAGGGTGTCAAATAGAAAAAGGAAAATAAACCTCCGATCATCAGAAACGGGTGTCAAACAGAAAAAAAACAACAAAAAAAACACACCAGAACACTGTTGTCGCCATACACGTCGCTCGGTCGTCTACGTCCTCTCTCTCGCGTGCGTCTTGCTCGGGTCTCTCGCGTGCGTTGTGCGTTGTGTCTCTCGCGTGCGTCGTGCTGCTGTCCTGCAGCCGTCTTTGCGCTCGAGAATGGCGTGTGCGGGTGTCGTGTTCGTCCCTATCGCCGCCGTTTGTCGTGCTGGAGACTGCTGCTGGTCATGCCGTTGAAGACTGTTGCGTTGCTCTGTTCGTGGCTTCGTTCTCACACTCCGAGTTTCCTTTTGCACGAGAAACTCGGGTAAGGTTGGGTCGGGTCAGCCCAACCCTTGTCGTGCACGCTTTAAAAAAAAACCCGCTATTCCGCCATGACCGCCATGGTTATGGCGTCCGCCATGGTGCCGCCATAGGCAAGCCACAACGCCACCGCTATTTGGTGGCGTTTTTTCAAAATTCCGCGACACCATTCCGCCATGGTGTTGCCATGGCCGCTTTTTAATAACACTGATTTCACCATCAGGGAGAACTTTGGGCTGGAGGGTTGGACTCCAAATATGGAGGTTGGCAGAGCTTGGGTGGCAACAATACACCTCAAGTAGTCTCCAAATGGTGGTACAACCTATTTTTTTTTTTTGGTCAGCAAATATATATTATATTAATTGAGTACCAGAGGTACCAAGAGGAATGAATTACAGAGTAGATGCCAAATGATTGGTTCCATGGCATGCTTAATGTAGTCTAGGAGGGGCCAAAAGGTGGCTACATAGATGAGACTAATAAGTAGAATTAGTCTAATTTCTATCCACAACTATTGACTAAACCCTGTGCTAATATTGCTAGACCATTGATCGTAATGAGTAACAAAATCCTTCTCCAAATTCCTGAGCCATGTCCACAATAAAAAAACTGCATCATCCAACACTTTGTTAGCATCGAAAGTGTCATATGAGAAGATGATGTTATTTCTGTGCCTCCAAATAGTCCATGTCAATGCCATCCACCACCACTTCCACCTGTTAGCCTGTAAGCCGCCAGGCATTCCAAGTACATGTTGGAGGAAATGTTGTTTTGGATTATGCAAGAAAACACCCACAATGCTTACCCAATACAACGATTCCCACCAAACAGGAAGAACTTTGCTGCAATTGAAGAATAGGTGGCCTGCAGTCTCCTCCACTCTTCTACATAAAGGGCAAGTAGTATCTTCTAGTTCAATTTGTCGCCTTCTCAGATTTGCTCGTGTCGGTAGTTTGTCTCTGAGTAGCCTCCATGCAAATGCTGAGATTTTATTTGGAACCTTGAGTTTCCACAATTCCTCAAAAGTTCCGTCCTGGACGTCATCTGGTGTCTCCCCCCTCAACACGTCATAAACACTTTTAGCCGAGTATTGGCCGCTATTGTCTGCCAACGACACCCATCGGTCTGTTGTATGTGGCTGAATTCTGATCCCTTCAACATCTTTTAGGAATGAGACAACCATATTAATTTCACTATCAAACAATGGTCTCCTCCATCTGAAATTTCACTCCCACCCTGTGTCTCCCCAAGTCCCCAACTGCTGGATAGTTTGGTCTTGCTGGCAGGAGGTAATATACAGCCTGGGGTATTTGGCTAATAGTGAACCGCCTCCATTTATCCAATTGTCCTCCCAGAACTTAAATTTATCACCACATCCCACCCTCCACGTAGTTGTATTCTGCGTTGCAACGCAATGCTGTGGATGATGAGACTCCAATTTTAAATCCCTCCACCAAATGGATTTCCTATTGTCACAAGGTGCTTCATTCAAACTCCTCCAACCGCCGTACTTTGATTCAAGTATCCTGGCCCATAGTTCCCCCTGGTGCTGAAAGAGGCTCTACTTCCATTTACCGAGCAATGCTAGGATATCTTTGATTCCCAGGCCCCCTTTTTCTTTTGGAAGGCATACTGTGTCCCACTTAATCCATGCTATCTTGTTTTGGTCATGTGCCCTTCCCCATAGGAATCTCCTCTGCAAACTGACCAACTTGTCTTTCACCTGTTTAGGAACCCTGAAAAAAGAAAAGAAATAAATAGGAATGGATGTTAGGACTGACTATATAAGAGTCACTCTCCCCCCAAAAGACAGATGTCTTTGCTTTCATTTCGCTAATTTTCTCTCACACTTGCTAATGATAGGGTCCCATGTCTGAAATCTTCTTGGATTGGCTCCAATAGGTACACCGAGGTAACTAAAAGGAAAGGACAGCAGACTACAGTTGAAGTACAACTTGAAAGGTGTGTCATAATTCAGGGGAGGAAAGCTGGTTCCAACAGGGCATAATATGGAATGTAGGGTCTGGTTCAAAAGATAGATTTTGAGAAGATGGATGGACAACTGATGGGATCCCTTGAAAGGCAAAGTATCCTAGATTGTACCTGAACTCGAAACAACAAAAGCAATACATTTCGCAAATGGGAGACGGTTCAGAAGGGAAATGGGAATGGTGTCTGCAGTGGAGGAGGCTATTGTTCGAGACTGAAATAAGTATGGGGGCAGATTTTCTGGAGGAAATACAAGCTATTAATATAAATCTCCCGCAATTGGTTAAATGGGTATGGACAAATGATACCACTAGAAAATACACAGTTAGAAGTGCATACCAATTACTGGACAAGAATTCAAAAGATGATAACATAGATGAAATTTTTCATGCCATATGGAAGCTAAAAATACCAAACAAGGTAGCATTTTTTGTCTGGAGATTAATGAGAGACAGACTGCCCACTAAATTGAACTTGACTCGAAGAAATATAGACATCGATGATACACTCTGCCCATTCTGTACAGAAAAGGAGGAGGATGCATGGCATTTGTTTTTTAGTTGTCACAAAATTAGGCAAATATGGTGGGAATCCTTGTTTTGGATCAACATGGTGGGACATTTTTCGGAACACCCAAGGCAGAATTTCATGCAGCACTCATTCTGCAATACGCATCTTGGTATCAAGTGACAGAGATGGTTAATTTGGTGGGTGGCACTAACTTGGAGTATATGGAACCATAGAAACAAAATGGTATTTTCAAATGATAGCCCCAACACCACTGAGATATTGGATGATGCCATTTTCTTTTGCTGGAGCTGGTTAAGGAACCTCGAAAAAGGATTCAACGATCCTTTCCATCAATGGTCAAGTCATATCAGAGAAGGGTTTTGTAATTAGTGGAAAATTGCTCCACAGATAGAGATCACCAATATATACTTAGAGTTTTGGTTCTTTAATCCATCATGATTAGCTTTGTATTAGGGAACCAAACCTCCACATGGGAGACTTCATTGGTGATTGTAAAAATCACAGTACGACTTGTACTGAAACTTATCTAATATATAATATTATTTTTGCGGATAAAAAAAAAACTAACCCAAGGTTAGTTGAGCTAACTATAAAGGCTAACTATGCTAGACTGAAATAAAGGAAAGGAATGCTTCTACTCTACTACTTTTATACGCCGGCAAGCTCATGAGGGGCTGACAAAATCTTTGTTTACCACTCTGAGCTTGTCCCTACACAAAGTAAAATCAGATGGGGTAAGAGATTTAGTGAGAATGTCTGCATATTGATCAATAGCAGGAACATGGACCACTTGAATTCTCTTCTCCAGAACTTTTTCTCTGACAAAAAACAAGTCCAGCTCCATATGCTTGGTTCTGGAATGCAGAACTGGGTTGTGAGCTAAGGCAACTATGCCCATGTTGTCACAAAAAACCACGGGTGTAGTGTGTTTGACCTGTAACTCAGAAAGCAAAGTATGAATCCAGGTCACTTCAGCAGTAGCAAGAGCCAAGTTCTGTACTAGATCAAGCCACAACATTCTGCTTCTTAGACCACCAGGACACAAGATTAGGTCCTAGAAAAATAACAGGCCCTGAAGTTGATCTTCTATCATCAGTATCTGAAGCCCAGTCAGCATCACAGTAGGCTTGGACAGAGAAATTTGGGAAGTTTGAAGACTGAAGTCTGAGACCAAGGTTGAGAGTGCAATTCAAGTATCTGAGAATTCTCTTAACAGCAATCCAGTGCTGTTCAGAAGGATCTGACATAAATTGGCAGACCTCGTTATGGTGGCATACTTCAATGCTCCAACCACTGAACGATATAGAGTAGGATCTGAGAATCTCTCTGAATCAGACTTGGACAGTTTGCACCCTCCAACCATAGGAGAAGCAATAGGATTTAATTCATCCATCTTTGTTTTAGCAAGAAGATTTCTAAGATACGTAGACTGTGTGAGAGTAATAGAACCATAAGGTTGAATAGTGACTTCAATTCTAGAAAGTAGTCAAGATACTGTTCAAATTAGAAACTAGAGATTGAATCAGTTTAGAGTTATTTCCAGTAATTATGATATCATCTACGTATATGAGAATATAAATGACAGAAGCTGATTGAGAGTACACAGCGAGAAGGATCTCACTTGCTGGGAATGAACTGAAACTGCAGCAAAGTACCTTTAAGTTTATCATACGATGCCCTGGGTGCTTGCTTAAGACCATAAATAGCTTTATTTAGCTTGCAAACTAGCTGTTTGTTAGGATCCTCAAAGCCCAATGGTTGCTGCATATAAACTTCTTCATCAAGGACACCATTGAGGAATGCATTATTGACATCCAACTGTTGGAGAGGCCACTTGTTGATGGCTAGAGTAAGAATAATTCTCAGTTACAGGTTTTATGGCTGGTGAGGTTTCATTATAGTCATGACCAAGTTTTTGATGGAACCTCTTGGTAACTAACCTTGCCTTGTACTTATTAACAGATCCATCTGGATTTTGCCTGACTCTAAAGACCCACCTGCAGCCAATGGCAGTTTTCTGCAGAGGTTTTTCAACTAGGGTCCAAGTATTATTTTTAATCAAGGAATCATATTCAGATTGCATGGCTGCAAACCAGGTGGGGTTTGAGATTGCAGACTTTACAGATTTAGGTTTAGCATGTGTTAACAGTAAAGTAGGATTAAGTCTAGGTCTTGCAATTCCAGATTTGGATCTAGTGCACATAGGATGGATATTTGCTGGTCTAGAAACTGAGGGTAGAGGAGGATCAATAAGGGATAGAGAAGCAACAGATAAGTTTGAAGGTGATAAAGGAGGGTTGGAAATAGAAGCAACTGGTTGAGGTGATATCTGAGGTGAGGATTCAGGTTCTATTGTTGATGGAATTGGCTCAGTTGTAGGTTGGTAAGAGGACTGTTGTTGAAAGCTAGAAGCAATCGAAGGTGAAGTTGGTGCAGTGTTAGGAGATTTGTGGGTAGGCAAAACAGTAAGAGGTGAAATATTTACTTGGGATTCAGTAGAGGGAGAGGGCTGATAGTTAAACAACTCAGGGTAAGGGAATTTGGTCTCATTAAACAGTACATCTTTGGAGATATAGATCCTTCCATCAACTGCTAGGCATTTATACCCTTTGTGAGAAAAAGAGTATCCTAGAAGCACAAACTGATGAGATCTGTATTGTAGCTTATGAGAATTGTAAGGTCTGAGCAAAGGAAAGCAAGCACAGCCAAAAATCCTCAAGAATGTGTAATCTGTTTTCTTGAGAAGTTTCTGATAGGGAACTTCATTTTGAATGGAGGTAGAAGGAAGCCTGTTTATAAGGTAAACACAAGAAAGGCTTGACCCCAGTAGGTTAGGGGCATGGCTGCTTGAGACAGTAGAGCTAATCCCATTTCAACTATGTGTCTCTGTCCACAACTTCATTCTGATGATGGGTATGTGGACAGATTAACCTTTGAACAATTCCTGAATCAATGAGAAATTTAGTGAAGGGTGTAAATTCCCCTCCCCCGTCAGATTGAACAGCCTTGATAGGTAGATTAAACTGAGTAACAACCATGGCTCTAAACTGTTTAAAAACATCCAGAGTTTCTGATTTGTTTTTCAACAGATAAATCCATGTAAATCTTGTGTGAGCATCTACAAAAGTAATATAGTATTTATATCCTGTTCTGGAGGTAAAAGGTGCAGGACCCCACATGTCTGTAAAAATAAGCTCAAAGGGAGTAGAATATACAGTTAAAGGAGAGGAAGGCAATCTATGTGATTTACCAAGACAGCAATAGCAGAGTAGAATTACTCCTTTCTTTTATTTCAGTCTACCTTTTTTTTTTTTTTTGATCGGCAAAGATAAATATATTTATAAATAAAAGAAGTACCAGAGGTACTATTACAAAGTTAGATTCCATATAAATGGTTCCTAAAAGCAGACAACAAAAGTCTGATTTGGAACCAAATTATGGAAAAATACACATGTATTAACAAAGCTGAAAACCCTACTACTGCAAAAAACCCTGTCTTAAGTTACTGGACCACTGATTAAAATGCAAAGAAAAGTCCTTCTCCAAATTATGGAGCCAAGTCCAAATTAGAAAAGATGCGTCTTCAACCAATTTGTTTCCATCAAAAGTTGCATTGGAGAAAAGAATTCTATTCCTAAGCTGCCAAATGGACCAAGTAACTGCCAACCACCACAACTGCCACCTTCTAGGTCTGATTCCAACTACCTGCAGGGAAGAATACTGCATAAAATGGTCTTTTATGCTCCAAGGATGAACACCTTTCAAGTTTATCCAAGACATTGTTTCCCACCATATAGGTTGGATCTGAATGCAGTGGATAAAAATATGAGAGGCATTCTCCTCCTCTCCCCTGCAGAAGGGGCAAGTCATATCTGGAATGTGCACTTGCCTAGCTCTTAAATTAGATTTTGTGGGTAATCTGTCCCACAGCAACCTCCAAGCAAACACCCCAATTTTACTTGGAATCTTGATCTTCCAAAGGTCCACAAAACAATCATGTAGGTTTTCAACAGCTACCTCCTCCAAAAACGATGAGTAAGCACTACGGGTAGTGTAAATACCCGACACATCTGCTGCCCAAACCCAAGTATCTGAACCAGAATTCTGAATGGATTTACCTTCAACTTCAGAGAGAAAAGAGATGGCCAAGTCGATTTCACTTTCAAACAGCTGTCTTCTCCAACTAAAATTCCATTCCCACCCACCGTTATTATGCTTCCCCAAGGAACCAATCAGCTGGTGTTGATGAGCAGAATTCAGATATAACCGGGGGTACTTCTCAGCTAAAGATTGATCATGATTTATCCACTTGTCCTCCCAAAATCTTACCTTATCCCCAGCTTCTACCTTCCATTTAATCTGCTGATGAAGAGTCTTGCCATTATGGGACTGATGGATAACTCTTTTTAAATCTCTCCACCAGATTGAATGACAGCTTGAAATTCCCTCTTCAGTTAGGCCTTTCCATCCCCCATATTTAGCTTCCAAAACTGCAACCCAAAGAGCCCCTTGCTGGTGCATGAGATTCCACATCCATTTACCGAGGAGGGCCAAATTAAACGTATGGATGTCTTTAATGCCTAAACCTCCTTTGTCTTTAGGTAAGCATACTGTCTCCCATGATATCCATGCTATCTTTTTGGTATCATGATCTCCACCCCAAAGAAAGCTTCGCTGGATTTTGGTTAACTTGCTGATCACCAATTGTGGAACCCTGAAAAAAGAAAGATAATAAATAGGAAGAGAAGTAAGAACTGATTGGATAAGAACCACTCTCCCCCCAAAAGAGATATATCTCTGCTTCCACCTAGCTAATCTCCTCTCATATTTTCGGATAATAGGTTCCCAAACATAAGCTCGCCTCGGGTTGGCCCCTATGGGTATGCCAAGGTAAACAAAAGGAAGAGCTAGCTGACTGCAATTGAGATAGTTAGCTGCCATTTGCCTCCACTGATCATCCTTACCAAAAGCACCAAAAGAACTCTTAGCAAAATTAATTTTTAAACCGGACACCACTTCGAAAGTTCTTAGGATAGCTTTGAGAACTTGAACATTTTCCAAAGTAGCCTCTCCAAAAAAGATTGTATCATCCGCGTATTGCAATAAACTGATACTGACTGCACTGCTTGCAATATTAAATCCTTTATACAGATTTGCTCCTAACGCTGACCTCATCAATCCATTCAAAGCCTCAGCTACTATGTTAAATAAAAATGGAGCTAGAGGGTCCCCTTGTCTAAGACCCCTTTGAGGTATAAATTCCGCTGTGGGACTGCCATTTACCAAGACTGAAATAGAGGCTGATTTCAAACACCCTTCCATCCAGCTGATCCATTTAGCACTAAAACCAGTCCTTTTCAGCATGTAAAGCAGAAAATTCCACGACACCGAGTCATAAGCCTTTTCATAATCAACTTTGAAAACAAGGCAGGATTTATGATTCCTTTTAGCTTCATCAATCACTTCATTAGCTATGAGGACACTCTGAAGAAGGTGTCTTCCTTCAATGAAAGCTGATTGGGCTTCATTAATGATGGTTGGCAGCACCCTCTTCATTCTCTTAGCTAATAGCTTCGCTACAATCTTATACATACAGCCTATAAGAGATATAGGTCTGTAATCATCCAAAAACTGTGGGTCAGCTACCTTTGGAATTAAAGCTAAGAAGGAGGCATTGCAACCCCTAGGAAAAACTCCATTAGCATAAAATTCATCTAGAAACCGGAGGATATCAGCCTTGATAAGCTGCCAAAAGTTCTTAATGAACTTAAAGTTGATCCCATCAGGCCCAGGGCTCTTGTCACTACCACAATCCCAAATTGCTCCTCTCACTTCCTCCTCCAAAAAAGGTGCCACCAGCTCACTGTTTTGCTGTTGAGAAATGGTTTGAAAAGGAATTCCATCTAATGTGGGTCTATTAAGGTCTGGTTCAATGAACCTTTGCGAAAAGAAAGACCTAACTTCCTCCTTCACTAAAACGGGTTCAGCTGTCCATACTCCATCCTTCATAACACCTTTTAAAGAATTGAAATTGCGGTTGGCATTTATCATCATGTGAAAAAACCGAGAGTTGCAATCACCCTCCTTGATCCATCTTGATCTAGATTTTTGTCTCAACAAAGACTCATGAGCATGGGCTGCAGCCCAAAGATCTTCCTGCAATTGCTTTCTTTGCTGCTGTTCATGTGGGGATAGCTGCCTTTGGATTGTATCTTCCTCCAGCTTGTTTAAATCAGCCTCAATCCTCTTAACCTTTGTTAGAGTATCTCCAAAATGCTGCCTATTCCAAGCCTTCAAGCTATGCTTTAAGTTCTTAAATTTTTGTTTGAGGATATATCCACCCCAACCTGGTTGTTGAAAGGATGTCCAACTATGATGAACAACTTCCTTGAAAGATTTATCAGTGAGCCAGCAGTCCAAAATACGAAAAGGTTTTGGGCCCCAATCAATCTCCTTAGAACGAAGGACAATTGGGCAATGATCTGAGAAATTCCGAGGAAGTGTGGTTTGAGAGCTGCTAGGCCATCTTGCCAGCCAATCATGGGAGACTAGAAACCTGTCAAGTCTGCTCCTAGATGTACCATTAGGCCTACACCAAGTAAAATTCCTGCCCATCCAGGGAACCTCCAAAACCTCTAAATCATCAATCCACTGATTAAATTCTCTGGTACAGCTTTCCTCATGCACATTTTGGACATATGAGAACCTTTCATTCGGACCCCTAATGGAGTTAAAATCACCCATAATACACCACAAACCCCCCTCCATAGACTGTCTTAGCTGCTTTACTGCATCCCACAACATTCTTTTATTGTGAATGTCACAAGGAGAATAAATAGTCACTAGAGTTATCATTTGAGCTTCTGGAATCCACTCCCCAACCATTAAAATAAACCCATTTCCAGCAACCTTCCTTTGCAACCTAAAAGACTTATCACTCCATAAGCATAGAATGCCACCTGCAGAATTGGTAGCTGGTATCATTTCCCAATTAACATCTATATGACCCCACAAAGCCTGACATATAGGTTTATCAACCATTTCTTTCTTTGTCTCTTGAAGGCAAATAAAATCCACAGCCTCCTGTTTGATCATTCTTCTAATTGCACCCCACTTAACACCCCTCCCAAGGCCTCTAACATTGTAGGAAATTAACTTCATTGATTCCTATTGTTATCAGCCCTTCTGTTTGCTTCTGCTCTATCCCTTTCCTCCATCTGCTGAAATTTCTTAATAATTACCTCCTTGCTTTCCTCTCCAGTGAGGCCCAATTGTTTGGCCACACTCCACAATTGACTTGCCTCACTATCAGAATCCGAGTCTGGTATTGTTTCTGTTGCTGTATTTATGATCTGTTGTTGCATGGTTTGATCCTGGATGTTGTGGTGCAGTTCTGTTAGCTGTGTGGAAAAGACTGTATTTTGCTGTTGTTTGACTCCTTCGGGTGCTGAAGTTTTTGAATTAGAGGGTGGAAGGCCCATATTGGGTTTCTTTTGGTACCTCCTCTTCCTGGAGTATACTTGCCAAGAATTTTCACCCAGCCCTGCTAGTGGGTTAAGGCCCAACATAGAATTTTTTGCTTCGGGGGTAAAATTGGAACTATGCTCTCCATTATGGGTTATACATGCTGCTGTTTCAGCTAAATGCCCCTCCAGCTCATTACCGTGAAAAATATCACTGGTGTCCACGTGCCTAACTTCTATATCATCCAGGATCACGTGCCTTTCTTCTTCCACAGGCTCCTTTTGACAAGGAGCCACACCTCTGGACCTCCCGATACCCCCCTTACTATTTTGATGATACTCCTGTGGCTCTGCTCCCCTGTCACCTAGGCTGACCCCTTGCCTCACCCCCCCTTTTGTCTCTCTAACATGTGCAGACAAATTCAAATTCTGTCCGTGCGGTGATGTTGGCCCGTTATCAACAGAGGACCGAAGGTTATTAACCAGTGGGTCACATCCAGCATTATGCCCAACAGATAAAAGACATGTCCGCTGGACTTCGGCACCGGACGAAGGCATCGCGTCGACGCCGTGGCGCGCGGAACCGGATTCCGATGCCGACGGGCGATCTAGAGGTGGCCTCCCCTGGTCTTCGTCGCCGGCGGGGATCTGAGAGGTGACTCCGTGAAGGTCGCTACACGATTCCAGCTCCGGGATACCGAGATCGTTATCAACTTGGCCCCAGTTGCTGTAAGCAGAATTATCCAGAAAGCCGTCATCGGAGTTAATCTCCTCCGATGATCCTCCGACACTCCTTCTTCTCCGCAGACATTCTGCATGGCCACCACAACCCTCCTCGACAATGTGTACCAAGAATTTGTCGTCATCGATCATCACCTCCACCGAATGTTGAATTAGAGGACGCCATTGAGTCCTGATGAGAATCCGCGCTCTATCCATCCTTCTTTTCTCCTCCACCGAATCGTCTAAGTCGACCAGCTCTCCAATAACGGCTACAATTTGATTCATGTGTTTTGGGTTCCATGCCTGGACAGGAATCCCCCAACACTGAATCCATGTGAGCCGACAACCTACTCGCAGACTTGGAGACCATCTTTCAATGGAGGAGAATAACGTTACTCCTCTTGGTCTGCCTCCCTTGATAAGCTGGTGTGCTTCATTCTCAGAGATGCCCAACAAGAGGGCTTGGTCATCACCCAAATATCTAGGTGTTGCTTCCATACCAGCCTCCCACAGGAGCTCGTCCTCCACCCGTTCAAATAGAGCTGGGTTTTTAAGGCGCCCTACCCAAGCTTGCTTTAGCCATAAAGTGTCTTCTGGTTGTACTTCTATGTGAACCACAGGGGAGGAGGTTTTATGGTTAAAGGGGGTGATAGAAGTTTGCTGATGTCCAACCTGAGTAATGCTTCTTGTCAAAGCATCTGCATATGAAGTTGGCTTCGTGTGGCAATTTCGAACCACTTCATCTTGCCTTCTGACGTTGGACGGCCTTGTTTGGACGGTTCCCCCTGTCTCCCGCTGTGCCTCCCTACCGTACTTTGGGAGGTTGACGAATAGTTTCAATCCTCCTATAACAATGTTGTCCAACTGCCTCACCAAATAAGGAATATGTTGTACCCCCTTGAACCTAACAAAGCCGTATCTTCTCCCCGCTCGGTTTCTTCTTTTCGGGATGAAAATCTCTCGGACATCCCCCCATTTCTTGAAGTGGTACCAGAGTTCTTTCTCTGTTATGTCGTCAGCGAAACGGGAGAAATATAAGGACGTGATGTCCTTATGATCTCTCCAGTTAGTCACCGTGTGATTCAGCTGAGCTCTACCTGTGTTTCCGGCATAACTCCGTCGAGATGCCGCCCCGAAGCTCACTCTCTCTCGCCTAAATCTCTGACCACTCAAAGTTTCTCTCCCCCACCCAGTGTTTCTCTCTCGTCTCACTCTCTCTTTTCTCACTCTCTCTCTACTCACTCTCTCTCTAGCCATTTTAGCATTTTTGATAGTATGTACCTCAACTTTCAGTCTACCTTAGTTAGCCTTTATAGTTAACTAACCTTGGGTTAGTTGACAGTTGTAATAACAGCTGTCCCAGCTCTAGCATATATACTAGAGTTGTAACTGTTTTTCAGTTGGGTTGAATATTATCAACTTCCTCATTTTCTCTTTAGAAGTTTTTCAATCTTTCATTTATAGAAAGCTTTTATGGTATTAGAGCCTATCCTAGATCCATTAAAAAGGGTCACACTATCACACACCATGTTATACATGCAGCAAACCAAAAAGTGTTGGGCATGAGGGGGTGTATTGGGAAAAACCTAAGTTTCACATTGGCTAGAGATAGTGCCAAGATAGAGTATATAAGTGAGGGGCAACCCTCACCCTATGAGCTAGTTTTGGGGTTGAGTTAGGCCTAAACTCACATTCTAAGACTTCTTTGCCTCTGGAATTTGATTAACATCAGTACTCAACTCTGTACAGCCATCCAAAGGTATCCTCACTCATGAAATAAGGCACTTTAACCCTTTTTATCTGGTCTTCTCTTCTTGATTCCTTTTCACTATCAAATCTGCCACTGTTGTTTCTTCCTTCATTACTGCCTCAACCTTTGGTTCAACCCTTCCAAGAAAAAATGGGAATAGATACCCAATGACAGACATAAGTGATGTTTCTGAAAATATTCTTTTGAAAAGATAGAACAAAAGAAATCTGTACCCTCAAACAAGTAACGACACCTTTGACCTGTTGTTTCCACAAGAGAAAATTCTTTGTATCAAGCTTGAGACTAATCGGTTGCGCAAAGGTAGTGGAAACATGAGTTTTGGAATGAGAGGGTGCGTCTTGCAAAGATGCCATGGCTGGATATTGAGTTCATTACTCAGAAGCTCTTGATACCATATTACAAATGTAGCATGAAGAGAAAAATAGAGAGAGAAAGAAATTCTTGTTTATTGAAATTGAAAGTGATTACAAATAAATATAGAACTAGAGAAACTATAGAGAAGCCATTTATAGACTACTGACTGCTGACTCAGCAGTCAATACAGTACAATCTAACTGAAAATATAACTGACACTGGTTCATTTTAACAATACTAATACAACCATATCTCTATTAAATGTATATTCTACTTAGGCTCAGCATTTCAGATATAAGACACTATTGGGAGTTATGTAGTTGTCCCAAGAAACTTGGGGGTTTGGGTCTTTGGGAATTTGGTGTAAAAAAACAGTGTTCTGGTGGGTAAGTGGATATGACATTTCCATTGGAACCTCATTCTCCTAGTTATCCAAAACTCTTGATGGCTTAGTCAAAATTGGTGGAGGGTGGAATGCCGACATAGCAATCTGCTTCTCATTTTAGTCCAAGGAAATTAATCATACATGGCCAGGTTAACTCTAGCTTTTGTTTTCCCTGATGTGGGTATTAGGTCTTGTAAAATTTTCATGGAACCACGTGTTAGAGATTTCCCTTTTTAAGTGTCATGATTTTGTTTATTTATGGAACTTTTTTCTTGTACCTTTAATAATAGGGAATTTTCTGAAAATTCCGTCACTGAAGTTACAAAAAAAGGACTTGATCAAATGGTCCTTGAAACCTTCTGGGATGCTTTCATGCAAATTATTTTTCCAGTTCCTTACACATTCCTTGAATAGGGCCAACTTAATAACTTTCTTCATGATAAAATCCTTTGGGTATCCAAAGCTCCCTCTAACATCAAATCTTTTATTTAGACTTCTTAGAAAGTGAGTTATGGGCCTAACTCAATCCTACAAAACCGGCTTGTGAGGTGATGATTGTCCCCCACTTATATACACTATATTAGCCTCATCATTAGGTGATGTGAGATCTCCAAGCTCCCTCTAACATCAAATATTTTATTTAGACTTTTTAGAAAGTGAGTTATGGGCCTAACTCAACCCCACAAAACTGACTTGTAAGGTGATGATTGCCTCCCACTTATATACACTATATTAGCCTCATCATTAGGCGATGTGAGATCTCCAAACTTATCATGTCTTTGGTAGAAGTAACAAGGCAATTTTTTTGTGACAATGTGCTATTTGTTGATGCATTTTGTTGGGGCCATTGTAGTCAAAATCGAGATTCTACTTAAGATCAAAAGGTTAGGGAACTATAAATTGTGTAATTATAACACTATCAGTCAATCGCGAGATCCTACTTAAAATAAATAGTAAATAGCATAAATCTGGCAAATTACCTTAAAATAACTAATGGCATTTAAATAAACTCAAGGCAAAAATGCATAAGTCATAAACTCACAACTTAAACTAAAGTTAGAAGTTACAAATTCCAAATATAGAAGACATATGTTATTTGACATCATATAAAACTCAATATATTGGAAGACATTCTGAACAAAGAGAGCAGCATAACACCAACACAATCAAAACAGGGTGCGGCAGAGAAACAAAATATAGCATTAACTATTGAACAAGCACACTGCAGAAACAGAAGCAGACATTCCAGATTTAACCAAAACATAAGTTGAACTCAGAAACTTACAGAGAAGTCGCAGATTGAAAGAGCTGGAAAAGAAAACAAAACACAAGTCAAAATGAAGGAATAAGTGGTGGTCTATTGTTTCCATTGAATGGGTTTTCAGAAAAAGTAGGTTTGTCCTTTTTTTCCCTTTTTAAAATGTGTTTTGAGCTGCATGGTGTGATTGGCTGATCCAGCCAATTGTACACGTCAGACAGTGTGATCTTCTTGATCAAACTAAAATGAGTTACACTTTAGGATCAATATCATTCATAACGGTGGTGACAGAAATTGTAAAATTGTGTGATCTTATGAGTAAGAAGACTGATTTTGACGACCGTCATTGGAGGGCTGATCTCATATCCTTTAGGTCTATATGGCACATTTGATTTGGATTAAGATTAGGGACTTGTCTTTATAATGGGTTTCTTTGACATACATGGAGGGGTCGCTGGATCTGGCAGTTTGGCTCCATTGGTTTTCTTTGTTGTTTTGTTTCTTGATTTTATGCTAATGAGAATTCCTTATCCTCCCGATTCTTTGTAGTCTTTTTTCTATCTTAACGGGTTTATTTTTTTAACAAAAATTGAAAAAATGTACATTGTGATAGAGATGTTTTGTTTTGGTTGATAACCTTTTTAGTTGTATATATCATGCTTGATGGGAATTTTCTGATTAGCATTTAGGCAGTGGAGTGTTTTCTATGTGGCAACTCAGTAACCCCCATAGGATAACAGGATGAGTGTGATGAGTTGTTTTGAGGACACAGTTTATTTGGCCCAAAGACATTGCTTTCATAGAAAAAATGTTTTTCATTATGAATTTTAGTGACATCAGGTTCCATAAAAGCAATCAATTAAGCAAAAGTAACTTGTAAGTTCTTGCCTCATAATTGGCAATTGTTTCCCTTGTTTGGTGGGTGTTGGGGAGAGGGATGTCCTTTGCGAAGTTAAGGGGAATTTCCTGTGGTTCCTTGTGTGCAGGTTCTGTGAAGGTCCTTGTGTATGGTGTTATGTTCCCTCAGAAGCTTTTTCTTTTGTGAATTAAATATTTGATCAATCCAATAATTGTAATTTACAGTTAAGCTTTGCAAATTGTGGGTATTAGTTGGGATGTGAACTTATGAAAGATTTTGCTGTATTATCCAGTGGTTATTCCTGAAATTTCTAATTAGGTGTAAAGTACTCTTTGAATGAGTGCTATTAAAATGATGAATCTAATAATTCTTAATACTTTTATTTAGTTCAAATGTATTTTTAGCGAGTTACAATGAAAATTTATTATTTATTTTTCTTTGCAGGTATGTACCATCTTTTATTCCACCTCCAATGGCAACCAAAGGGAAAGAATCTGAAAGGAAAGTCTGTATCTCAATTAAAGCATTGACCTCTGATTTTATTTTCCAGTTCAAATGTATCCAGATGTAATGTTTGTTTGTTGTACTTTGTAGAAAGAGGAGGAAAAGCCAAAGGAGAAAGAGAAAGGGAAGTCAAGAAACATTGATCATTTTATGGAGGAGCTAAAGCATGAGCAAGAGATGAGGGAGAGGCGAAATCAAGAACGTGAACATTGGCGTGACGGGCGTCATACAGAACATTCTATTGTAAGTTATGCATGTTAACATGTTGCATGTAGGTGGTGTTGGGTTTTTCGTTCCTCTTTGGATGCTTAGGACATGCTTGTTGATTGGAGATTTCTCTTTGCAGTGTTTGTGAAATGCTGTTGGGTAATAGTACATTCGTATGTTAACTGCATATTAGAGTGCATAAATGTTTAGTTGTATAATGTGATGCTGTAGCATATTAATGTTTTCTCTACCGTAGCTCATGTATTAGTCTGGTAGCTAACATTTATTAACTAACACAACAGATCATCTATCATCTATCATCTAAGTGATCTAACTGCCTAGTTCTGTTTCCAACATGTTATAACAGAATCTGTTGAAAAGTACTCATCCAGTTGTAACAGTCTCTTGTATACAGTTCCCTACATAATTATATATTCAGAGTTGTATTCAGAATACATATTGTGATTCACTTTGCATCTTTAAAAACCAGAATAATTTAAGAGTCTCCTCTAAATTCTCTCATATTTCCTTCTCTTTCTCACTTCTCGTTTTCTGCTCACTTAAATCTCAACAAGTATAGGATGAATTATCATAGAATCTCATTTTTATCTTCTTTATGCTTTGATTTCTTTTTACCTGTTTTTATTTTTATGGTTGACAAATATTACCCTATGTACTCTATAATCTATGTGATGAAAATAATTATCTGTATGTGCATATTCTTAGAATTCATTTTATTTCTTGGGTTCACTAAATATATGAAGTACTTCTACTGATAGTTTTTCCCCTTAAACAGTCCAGTCGCTTTGACGAGCTGCCTGATGACTTTGACCCAAGTGGAAAACTTCCAGGATCATTTGATGATGGTGATCCTCAAACTACAAATCTTTATGTTGGAAATCTCTCACCCAAGGTCAGAGTGTCCCCTCAATAGATGGACTTTGTTGTTCTTTGAGAATTAAGGAGATGTTAGTCTCATCATCGCAGTTTTGTAATTGTAGGTTGATGAAAATTTTCTTCTCCGTACTTTTGGAAGATTTGGACCTATTGCTAGTGTGAAGATTATGTGGCCAAGAACAGAGGAGGAGAGAAGGCGGCAAAGAAACTGTGGCTTTGTAGCTTTCATGAACAGAGCTGATGGACAGGCAGCGAAAGATGAAATGCAAGGTCTGGTTCATTTGTCTGAAATCATAACATAAACTATTGAAAAAGAGAATAGCTTCCTTATATATTTCTTTTTTACTACATATATTTTGCAGGTTTGCTTCGATGGTGCTATGTTAAGTTGCTAAAAAATTGATTCGATTTCTTATTTTGCAATTATAGGTCATTGTAACCTGTTGTATTATATATCTAATTGAGGTTTGATTTCTTATTTAATTTTAATGCATGGATAGTTACATCTGTAAGATAATAATGATAGATCTTAGTGTGTTAGGAGCTGGGTTGATGATTGATTTTCATATATATGCTAATGTCAACTATTTTGTGTAGCATGTATAATCATAAAGTTTATGCTTCAAAAACTATGTAAATACAATACTGAGGACAAATATTTTTGCAGGAGTTGTGGTTTATGAATATGAATTGAAAATTGGATGGGGAAAATCCGTTGCCCTCCCATCACAAGCACTACCTGCACCTCCACCAGGGCATATGGCCATCAGGAGTAAGGAGGTATTACTGTTAACTTGTTGAAAAAGAAAATAGTTAGGGCTTGTTTGTTTTCTATATTTGAGAACTTTTTATTTTTAAAAATGAAAAAACAAAAAAATCATGTTTGATAAGAGTAGTTTTCAAAACTATTTTCAGTAGTAACATCTCTTTTTTAGTTTTTAATATAAAAAAACAGAACATCTTTAAGTTGTTTTGGTTTTGCTATTATTTACATTCTTCTTCATGTTACATCTTCTCCCCCTACTATTACTCTATAAAAATTACTTTTTGAAATTACTTTATAAAACAGACTAAAACCTAAACACACCCTTTATAAAAAGAATTTCTGATAGCAATCACTGTTCAAGTGGTTATTAATTTCAAATGAGTAAACCATTTCCAAGGTGGTTATTAAACCGTTTCAAATGACTAAACCATTTCCAAGTGGTTATTAATTTCAATCATCCTAAGTAATCTCTAAACTAAAAAGCCTCCTTCCCTTGCATGTCCTCACCAAAAAAACACTCAAGCAGAAGGAGCTTAGCCTTGCTATCTACAGTGTTTCTACGCCCTTCCCTCCAAAAGTGTGATGATAAAATATTAGGAACTAGGAAGGATAAATATCTTGATGATTTATTTCTCAGAACATATTAAAATGTCAGGACACTATCTTGCAAATTCAAGGTGGCCTAATATAGACCACCCATTCGATTCGACCCTTCCCTGGATTCCATGCATTGCAGGAGCTTCATAGCACCATGCTACCCTTTTTCATTTGAGATAAAATGTTTACTTGTCTTTTTTGTCTTCTTTTTTTGCAGGGTAGTACTGTGATCTTGTCTGGTCCTTCAGGTCCACCAGTAACAACTGTTCCTAATCAGAATTCTGAACTGGTAAATTCTCAGTTTTAGATTGCCTTAATCTCTTCAACTCTGTAACTTATTATAGTGTCATGCAGTGATAAGAACAGAAATCATTATTAAAAATTGTAATTGTATGTGAAACACTAATTTGATGTGTTCATTGCAATTACCATTAGTTGTCTTTCTATTTTTCATATAAAGTATTACTGTTTGCATTTCTGTTTCTTCATGGATAATTATTCTTAGTACCAGATGGCTGAAACCGAATTTCCAAGACCTGAACCACCAAAAAGCTTTGGTGTTGCTCTTGGTTTGGGGTTCATTAGATTATTGGTTGCATAGAAATGCTAGGAATTACTCTGGCTGGCAGTCTGCTCTTCTATTGAGTTCATTTGGGATCAGTAGTGTTATACTTTTTTTAGCTTTCTTTGTGGTTTTCTGATGGTTTTGTCTTCATTACATCTTAATGTGATTGACTTGCTCTGTTGCATGGTTCTTGATTGTTTTTCTGCTTTTTATCATTTTATCCTTTCTTTTGTTGTCTTTTTTCCACTTGATTATTTCTTTCCTCTTCTTTTGTATCTTTCTAAATAAATCATTTTTCTTTCATCTAAACAAAAAAATAGAAAAAAAAACAGATGGCAGTAATTTTTATAAAAAATACTAGATGTAGAATTACTTAATGGTTCTAACTCCTAATAGGCCTGATATAATGGTTTTTACTCTTAATATTCCTGCTATAATTTGTTGGTAGGTTCTAACTCCTAATGTTCCTGATATAATGGTTACACCCCCTGAGGATGACCATTTAAGGCATGTAATTGATACAATGGCTTTGTATGTCCTGGATGGAGGATGTGCTTTTGAACAAGCTATTATGGAGAGGGGTCGTGGCAATCCTCTTTTCAATTTCTTGTTTGTTCTTGGCTCAAAGGAACATACCTACTACGTTTGGAGACTCTACTCATTTGCCCAGGTACAACAATTTCCTTTTTGTGAAGATGCATTTTACTCTTTGGGAATGTGTTGATTAAACTAAATATATTATATTTTTGCTGATAAAAAAATAAAAACTAAATGCTTAAGTACTCTGGCAATATATTGGCATTAAACAATCCATAAAAGGAAAAATTTTCTTTGACATAATGTTGTGATATAGATGTTTTTGAATTGGTGATTGACAATGTGTTATTTGCCTGTAATGCAGGGTGATACTCTTCAAAGATGGAGGACTGAACCTTTTATCATGATAACGGGTAGTGGAAGGTACTCTAATTATTCTTTTCCTATTTAGTGAGTATGTTGTTGATTATTGCTAAAAAATAGAAAGTAAACTATAGATTAAAGAGTATTGGTGGATTGTTTTGTTTGTTGCCGTCTCTGAACTGGTGGTTCACTAGTAATAAATATAATCTAGGCAAATATATTATTCTTTCTCCAGATGGATTCCTCCCCCATTACCAATGTCAAAAAGTCCAGAACATGAAAAGGAGCCTGGTCCCACACATGCTGGAGGAAGAAGCAGGGTACGTTTTATTGTTGTATTTTCAATTAGGATGAATGCAATCTCTCAATGTCATGATATACTCACTTTTATGACTTGTTTTGATTGAATATTGCAGCGAGTAGAGCCTGAAAGAACACTGACTGATGCACAGAGGGATGAATTTGAGGATATGCTGCGTGCTTTAACATTAGAGAGGAGCCAGATAAAAGAGGCTATGGGATTTTCTTTAGATAATGCCGATGCTGCTGGCGAGGTAGTACTGTTACTCTGCTAATTGGCTATTGAAAATTTGAAATGCCCTCAGTGTAGCTTAAATTGCTGGTTTACAGTCAATAAAATATTCTTCACCTTATTCATTTTAGCCGATTTCTTATTTCGTCCATTACTGACATCATCTATTATTCCATCCTAGTTAACCTAACTTTTTGGTTTGATAGACTTTAGCTAAAATCTGAGCACTAGGCCTAGACAATCTTATGGTGATGCCTGGGCTTGACCTGATCTATCTCATTGCTAAATAATCAATCTATTTACACAATTTGTTCCATAACAAAAGATGCTAAACTTATCTTGAATTGATCTTTGCTTTCATTTTTAAATAATCAACCACTATTACTAAAATTAATCACTAGTATAATCGTATAACTAAGCTGATATGAAACTGAAAGACCCAAAGTCCCAAACAGGAAAAAGATGAAGAGTTATCTGTTATTATTGTTCTAATGCTATCATTTAATATTCAAATATCTTTCATTTTGTATGTTTGGGAGGATGCTTCCTTAATCATATCTAAATCTTAACTGCAGGTAGTTGAAGTTTTGACTGAATCCTTGACACTTAAAGAAACCCCTATTCCAACTAAAATTGCAAGGCTTATGCTTGTCTCTGATATTCTTCATAATAGTAGTGCTCCAGTAAGAAATGCATCAGCATATCGCACCAAGTTTGAAGCAACATTGCCAGACATAATGGAAAGTTTTAATGACTTGTATCGTAGCATAATGGGACGGATTACTGCTGAGGCCCTAAAGGTAGGCTGAACAATCATAGATTTCCTTGATATAATTTCTTATAATTCTTATTCTGTTTGGTGATCTGTCTGAAAATATTCCAGGAACGAGTGCTGAAAGTTTTACAAGTTTGGGCCGACTGGTTTCTCTTTTCAGATGCTTATGTGAATGGATTAAGAGCCACTTTCCTTCGACCTGGGAACTCTGGTGTAATTCCATTCCATTCCATATGTGGTGATGCGCCAGAGATTGAGCAGAAGACCGCTTCCGAAGATATGGTTGTTGGTGGCAAGACCAACCAAGATGCTGCATTGGCAATGGGTCGAGGGGCTGCAATGAAGGAGCTAATGAGTCTTCCTCTTGCTGAGCTGGAAAGACGGTGTCGACACAATGGATTGTCACTTGTTGGTGGAAGAGAAATGATGGTTGCACGGTTGCTAAGTCTTGAAGAGGCAGAAAAGCAGAAAGGTTTTGAACTAGATGATGAATTGAAATATGCCCACAATCAAGTGAGTTCTGGGAAATATTCAAGTAATCAACGAGAAACAAGTGCAGAGCTGGACCCAGTAGGACTGTCTGCATGGAACCACTATGGGGATGAAGATATACAGTCACAGGGCAGAAGTTCTGTACCTTTAGCCCCAACCCTTCCTATTCCACAGCCTAAACTTAAAGCTTTCACAAAAAAGGAGAAGAATGATCCAGTTCTGCCAGCCTCTAAATGGGCTCGGGAGGATGATGAGAGTGATGATGAACAAAGAAGTGGAAAAAATCTCGGCTTAAGCTACTCATCTTCTGGTAGTGAGAACGTGGATGATGGTCTTGTTAAAGCTGATGAATCAGAGTCTGCAGCTGATAGAAGTTTTTCAGCTCATGCTGACAGTGGAATGAATGAAGAGCAGAGGTTGTATTATATTTTGTGTTAATTGCTGTCTCTTTCATTCCTTCAGCTGTGGATAGTATTGCTAGTAGTATGCCTCTGGAACTGATTGTCTTTAGAATTCTGCCTGCATATACTGACTTTTGATTGTTCTTTCTTTGTGTTTCATCCTATATTTGGTTGTGGTTTTAACTTTCTTTCCACAAAAGCTGTTCAAATCCATTATCTTTTTTGGGGGGTTGGGAGGGTACAGCCAATAAAAGGTTTATATTATATCTATTGTCTGCTTATGGAGCTTACCATGGACTGGTCTACAGGCAAAAGCTGAGACGCTTGGAGGTTGCTTTAATTGAATACGGTGAGTCTCTTGAAGAGAGGGGAATTAAAAATTTGGAGGAAATTGAGAAGAAAGTTCAGTTGCATAGGAAACGGCTGCAAGTGGAGTATGGGTTATCAGATTCTGGTGAAGATGGTCAAGGCAATAGTAAGTTCTTTCTATTTGTCTTTTTCTTTTGAAAGTCATACAGAAGCAATTGATTTTGCATTTACTGACATGTTAATGACATTGTGAAATTTCAAATGCCTTTGTAATACATCAGTTTAGATGTGATATTGCATTTTAATTATTCAAGAATTGTCTAGAAAATTTCACCTGCTTAAGTACGTAACTACCTATCACATTCTGAAATCATGCTAGAAACTAAACCAAAATAATCATTTGAAGTTTGGATGTTATTGCCAGTGTCAGTAACTTAACTCTAGTTGCATGTGACTTATTGCCTATTTGAGATGGTGTTTTTTAATAGCTTTATCAGTGATTTGTGTTTGAAATATTATTTGATGATAATTATTCATTTTTTGACATCTATTATATTTCATTTTCTTGACTGTTTCAATTTCAACATGTTAAAAAAAGTATACAATGATGGAGTTTATTTGCATTTTAAACGAGGATGCCCAACCTGGTCTAATTTTATTAGATTTAATGGCTTTGGTACTCCCTGGAAACATAGTAGTTCCCAATTCCTGACCCACTCCCTCTATTAAAGAAAGAGAACACCGACTTGTTATAAATTACAGTCAGCAGATGTCTGGAAATGTGATTGGTAGGAGTAAAATCCACATTATCTAGGCATAACCGTTGTGATATGCATGCTTTCATACTTATATCCATCTTTATTAATTTCTTCCTCCTACCCTTTCCACATGTGCTACTAATTTCTCATAAAAATGTCATTAAAATGTGAAATTATATCACTGTAAGTGTTGATGTGAAAATTTTAGAATGTGACTAATTTTGGTTTTTATTATTTTGTAATTGCAGGAAGAACTTCAGAGAGGAGGGATAGGCATGATGTTTCAAGGAAACGGCACCGAAGCCGTAGTCCAAGTAGTAGTCCACAGCCAACATTATCTGGCAAAGACAGAGATAGAGAACACGATTTAGAAAGGGATCGAGACAGACAAAGAGATAGAAGTCATGATTTCGATAGTGAAAGAGGAAGGGACCGGCACAGGGAGAAGAGTGGAAGCAGAGAGAGAGATGATCATGATAAGGACAGAAGCAGGGATAGGGACAGGAGAAGACGAGCCAAATAAGAACATTTCAGATGTTTCAGCTCAGATTTGATACCTTGATGATTTCCAAATTTGCTTCTAAGAGTCTAGAGGACAGTTGACTTTTCGTCATCACGGGGATATTGGCAATGTGATACCTGTTGGGAGATAGGAATGAAACATCTGCCAGGAAAGTGTCACTGTAGACAATCCTTGGAAGTGCTGAGTAGTAACTGGCTCTTGATACCCCCACAATTTCAACTTAATGTAATATTAAGATTTTAAATCGTTAATTTTGCCTGTGAATTAGTGCATGCTGCTGCACACTGCATATTTGATCAAGAGGGTTCTGTCAATACCAATTATTGAGATAGTTTACAGGGAGATTCGGCTGACTATATGTGTTTGTTTGTGCGTGCTGGGTAAGGTGTATTTTAAAATATTTAGGGATGTGATCGTTTATTGCGTAATGATGCATAATAGTAGTATTGTGGACGAATTTTGAATTCCTAACGCTAGTTATTTTGATAAGATCAACATTTTCGTTTACCTATTGGACGTATTTCAATACAGTATAGATATTCTTTTTCTTGCTGATATAGATATTTTTTGTCCTTGTTTAGCTACAAAACTGAGTGGCCAATGCGGTTGGATATATTGAAATTACCTCATACTAGTAGTTTATTGTTCAGTTTATGAAGTTCTTTATTTTATGGATAAGAATTTTGAGTTTCTTCCATCTTTTATTTCCAATGCTGTCTTGGCTGATGTATCATCTACTGTGTTTTCTCGTGATTTTTAGTTATTTGTATAGGCTAAAAGGTTTTCCCCTTTTATTCACCAAAATAAAAAAGTAACGTGGCAATAGTGAGATCAAGTGAAAAGCCTAAAATGAATGCATGCCTATGTTAGCATGTTGTGTCAAAAATATGATTATATGTAATTTATGTATAGCTAATCATTAGGGATTATGTTCATTATTTAGTTTCCTTATATTGTAATCTTGCTCATTATAACTAATGTGTGGTATATGACACATTTTTTGTATATTATTATATGGTATCAGAAGGGTTCAATCCCTCTTTTTTTTTTTTTTTTTTTCCTTTTTCACCCAATTTTTGTTTGTGGTGAACAATCCACATGACCTACTGTTGTCAAATAATAATTATGTTATCATTTCATTGGTGACCTCCATGCGGGGGTCATCGCATTGGCTTATGTCGCACACACGTGTCCTTTCTTAGCATGTGAACTTCTCGTGCACACACAAAAATGACACGCAAACTACTTTTTGGTCAAATCCCATTGTTGACAAAGCTCTTCTCTAACTATTCTCCTTCTAGTGACTCCCACTAGATAGTTTTCGCAACCACCTGCACTTAGGTGACCCATCTAGCTACTAGTTTGTCACATCTAGTAGCCAAATAACTTTGTCATGTCCTTTTCTGTCGACGTCCAATTGTCGACAAAACTAAAACTAACCTCCCACCACTTTGGTGAAGTAGTTTTCAAACTCTTTTTCGTGGCCACACCAACAACTATGATGATTCCACCTTTGTTTTCACGTTTTTCAATTTACTATTGATTCCTTTTGAAAAATTGATTAGGACATCCATCTTAAGTCTTTGGTCCACACTTGTCCCACCTACAAGTGTGACTATTTTTGCTGGTGAGAGTATATTGATTTCCTTCGGTTTCAAGTAGCCATGCAACCCGCCTTGCCTGTTACTACTATGGCTCAATCTGGTAATCCTGCAGCCTTTGTATCTCAGTCTTCTCTTGGACCTTGGATACTTGATTTCGATGCTTCTGATCATATGATAGGTAACCAATCTCTTTTCTCTTAATCGTCTTTTTTGGACTCATTGCCTTATGTTACCTTTGCAAATGACTCTTAAATTAAAGTTTGTGGCATTGGTCAGACCCATCCACTACATAACCTTTCTTTACATTTTGTCTTATTTGTTTTAGATTGTCCTTTCAATTTAATATCCGTTAGCAAGCTCAATCGTTCACTTGATTTCTCTGTCCTTCTAGTTGATAATTCTTTTTTGTTTAGGAACGATGTAACAAAAGGACAATTGGGATAGGACATGAGTCTTAAGGATTGTATTAGCTTTCACCATTGATTTCGTGTGTCTCCATTACCTCCAATGGTCTTGATCATCCCAGTTTGAAAAAATTATGCATTTCGGTTTAGTCTCTCTACTCTTAAATCATTATAGTGTGAGTCGAGTCAGTTAGCAAAACATGTTTGTCATTCTTATAGTCCCTGCATCAATAAAAGTGTTTCATACCTTTTTTTTTTCTTTATTTCACTTGGATATTTAAGGTCTTAGTCAAGTATGTTCCTCTTTAGGAATTCACTATTTTGTGACATTTATTTATGATTTTTCATGGTGTACTAGGATTTTTCAGAAGAAAATTTGTTATGGCGTCTTCTATATTTTTCAAGGGTTGTCACATGAAATTCAAAATCAATTTGGTACTTTCATTAAAATTTTGTTCCTCCTTTACCCATGCCTTCAAAGGAAATTGTTCCTCCTTTAATTGGCTTTAGGTTGAGGAGCATAGGCCCTTCCCCCATCATGTGTCATGAGCATCTATTGTCCAGGTAACAACTTAAACCCTAATATTTTCCTACCAAGGAAATTTGCAAAAGGAACAATATGAGATTTTGGTGTTTAAATATTTTTGGGTACATGAGCATTAGTACCCTTACACATTTTTTCTTGTATTCATCTAAACTTGTAGTGTCTAGACTTACCACAGAAGTCACATTTGTTTGAATCAATCTGTGACTTGGAGGATGATGCCCCTTTTTCTAAGCCTAGGCCAGACTTGTCATGGGGATGTTAAAGTAATTTTAAAAGCATGGTTAAATTATTAAAACTTTCCAACAACTTCACAAAGACTTTTGTAAGTAAGACAAGAAACCTCCTTTCTTAGTTTTTCAACTGTGGAGGATTCATTAGTCTTACTAGTTTGACTTAGACTCTCTTCTCGAGTTTGGATTTTCTTTTTCAAATTTTCTTTTGGTTTCTTTAGCTCAGTATTTTCACAAATAGATAATTTATATTTTTCTTTAAAATTTTTGCACTAATGATAAATCATATGACTATTATGAAGAAGAACATCATAGGGCATGTGTTCTTCATCGTTTGACGAAGAACAAGAAGAGGTATCAAATTTAAAGCAAGTTCTTACCTCAACTTTTTCTTCTATTTTTGCCATTAGAAAAATGTTGGCTTGCTAATCGTATGATCTTCTACTCTTATCATTGTCTAAGTCATCCCTTGTGACCATTAGACTTTTCTTTTTCTGGTCACCAAAATATATTTTCTTCTGTAGCTAGGTACACTCAGCCTTCATGTGTCTAGTCTTTCAACATTCGAAACAGATGATCTCATCGCCCTCCTCTCTATATTTCTTTTTTATTTTTGTGTCCTTTCTTCTTGAGAAGTGCTAGAACTTTCCTTTCTTCCTCATCATCTGCTTGAAATTTTTGGACATGAGAGCCACTTCATCATCTTTGAAATCTCCATAACCTTGTTTAAACCATCAGACTCAACTATCTTGGAAGAGCTCTCATTTTCTTCTCATATGGAGCTAATATCTCTCTGGTCTTGGGGGCAATGGTATCTCTCTTTGGAAGATGTTCTCAATTTTGAAGATGAAGTTCATGAACTCTTTGGATTCCCAACAGTTCATCCAATGCTAGGTTTTTTAGATTTTTTGCTTCTAGGATGGCTATTATTTTTGGTTCCCACATCTTGGGAAAGCTATCTAGGATCTTTAGATTTATCTTAGATTTGGTGAAGGTGTGTCACAATGCTTTAAGTATGTTAGAAGTATTTGAATCCTTCCAAACATGCCATCCACAAATTCTCATTCTCTCATGGAAAAGCTCTCATAATGCCTCATCATAGTAGCACCTTTTCTTAGTTAAACATCTTCAGTTCTATCATAGTTGATGCTCAACGAGTCTTGAATCTCTTTGGCTATCCTCAATCGACAAATTCTTTTGTACTCATTTCTGGATACAACACATGTAAGGGTATAAAGAGCTTTTCTGTTAAGCTCCATTATAAAAATATCTATGTTTGTCCATTTTGCTTTAGGTTTTGGAATGAGAATGCCTCCATTTGTAATAATCAACCAAAGTCTTTAGTGAGTGGACTTGATGTACATCTCCATTTTGTCCTTCCAATATGGATAGCCCTCTTTTGTGATGCTTGGTGGCCCCACAAGGGACGCTTTTTCAGTAATGAATAGACCGTTGTTGTTATTATCTACCATTAGAATCTTTTTCTCTAGACATTGTCAGGTGCTCAAGCCTAAAACATTGAGTTTTGTTACCAAACTATAAAGGCAAATATCACAAGAAGGGGGGTTGAATTTAGATTTTTAAAAATAAAACCTCTTTCTAAAACAACATTATTGTCTGGTGGTGAATATGTAAGAAAACAATTATTAGATTTTTGCAAAATGATTTGGATAATAGTTTTAGATCATGTAAAATAATTAGAGATTTTCAAATGAAAAAATCAAATTCGAACCCTGGGTCAGTTTAAAGCACAAAAGAGAAAATAAACAAGATGAGACATAGGAAATTATACTAGTCCATCTCAAGCACCAAGACTACTTCCAATTCTTGGTAAACTACCAAGTTCCACTAACTTCAATAAGTTACAAGTATTTATCACTTCCACTTCTAGCTCCTTAACTCAAGCTTGTTATAATCAATATTCTTTGTCCTACAAAGTCACTATCTGCTCTAACGCGAATAAGAAGATTTGTTTGCTTGATTGCACAATGACTAACACTTAATCATCTTACATATGGATAGACAATCTTAACACGTAGACTTTTCTGTCAAGATAATCAAGGTGTTTTGAGAGCTATTCTAATCTTTAAATGAATTTACACAAAGCTTTTTACATAAAGAGTTTGAATGAGTGCTTTAATTAGTTCTTCATGTCTTCAAAGCTTCTAGTATTTATAGGTCTTCTTCAATAAGTGTTTGTTGTCTCTAAATAGATAGATTTATTCTCTTAAGCTTGGATCTGAAAAATGTGACTATTGTGGTATTTATTGCTTGCATTAAATGCACAACACTCGCTTAGCCACAAGTTTTTCATTAATGATGTGTACAATGGCTTAGTGCGCACAGATGCCGCTTAGCCACGATGTTCATAATGAAGATGAACATTCAACAGCATGGTTGAACTCGATTAGCGCATGCATGTTGGCTAAGCGAGTTCGTCTGGAAATGTATACATTCAAGGCTTAATTGATAAACTCGCTTAGCACATTAGCCGCGCTTAGCGAGTTTGTCGCATTTTCCAGAAAAAATGCAGACGAAGAAGTCTTTCGACTTCCTCTTTTAGGCCTCTAATAGGCCCCTATCAAACATGCAACATTGTCTACATTATCTACACATTGAACTCCTAACAAAGTCCTAATTTTTATTTATTCTACTTACAATCTAAACCTAAAAGTCAAATTGCTAACCTAATGTCTTCTATCCTAAGGTATTAACAAAAGAAGAAGCAGAAATAAAGTTGGGAACTTACTTGGATTGAATATGCTTTGTGAAGATAGGATGCACAATGCAAGATGAACTCGAAGATGCAATGCATGAATTTCAGAAGACAGAGAGGTTGCAGGAAAGCTTTTGAAAAAAAATGGGGTAAGTGTAACTGTTGTTACACTTTACTTATCCATTTTTCGAGCAACTCGCTTAGCGAGTCACTTCGCTAAGCGAAAGAGACGTTTGGCTTTTCGCCTCTTCTCTTGGAAAGCCAACATGGGGCCCATTTAAAATTCAAATTATTATTAATTAAAATATTTTTTTTGAATTGTGCTTAGTGCAAATCAGCACGCTAAGCGAACTGTGCAGATAAGTGTTAGTCGCTTTATACGACTAACTTTTGTATAGAAATCATTTTCCAAAGCTTGTATAGTTCCCCAATTTATGGTTATTTTGGAGTAAATTTTGTAAATAAATCTTATTTTATGGTTAACGCTGTCCCTAGAACATTTCCATTGGATTTAATGATGAAATCTGTGCATTTTCAGGTGAAAAAGAGGCTAAGTTTTGAATTGCAAAAAGTAGCAATTGGGCTAAGCGCATAACCACTGCTAAGCGCAAAGGAGAATCTGACAGAGCATCAGCATCAAAGCTGTGCGCTAAGTGCAAGATCAGTGCGCTAAGCGCAGAAGGTGCCTTCAGTCAGGCTAAGCGCGAGATTGGCGCTAAGCCCAATTTCACTTACTCGCGCTAAGTGCGAGGGTGGCGCTAAGCGCAATGTCGCGATTTCAGAGCCTATTTAAAGCATGTCTTGTGCAAAATTAGGGTACACTTTACAGAGTGCCCAGGGCATAGAATCACAAAACAGCCACAATGCCTATTTTGGGAAAAGAGCCATGGAAGCAGTAAGGAGGAGCAACTTTTGCAGAGATACCTAGGTTTTGTAAGCTCATTTATTGTTAGAGTTTCTTTGTAATGGCTGGCTAAACACCCTAGTTGGGGATTTCTAATAAACAACTGATGTAAATACATAATATCTAATTGATTGTGTTTTCTGTGTTCAATGCTTCATTCAATGCTTGATGTTTGTATGCTTTTGGTCTGATCACCCACTAGTGTGCACAGTTAGGTGACTTTAGCATTGGGAAATCTATTGTTTCCTTAGAACTTGATTGAAGTAGGACCAAAACTTAATCTTACATGAGGGATCTGCGGGTTAAGTTTTGGTTTTAACTATGTTGTTACAATAATGCTGTTTAGTTTTGGCCTAGTCATACATGAGGGATCTACGAACGAAGCTTAGGCTAAATTAGGCTAAACTTCCGTAAGCTACTTGAGCTGAGTCTAGTCTTACATGAGGGATCTGCGGACGAAACTCAGTTTAAGTTAGTCTAAACCTAAGAGGGCTGTCTAAATTGGGTGTAGTCTTAAAAGAGGGATCTGCGGACAAAGCTTGGATATTCAGCCTGACGAGGGATCGAAGGTTTAGTAATTTAGGCTACAACATAGAACACAAGAGCACGATTGATTAGAGAAATATATTTCTCTGCATCAGCTTGTTTGTTAGAAAGACCCTACATATCTACCTACTGCTATTTTATTTACCTTGCACTTTATAGATTTTAGCATACAAGTTTAGTTTAAATTCTGTTTGAAATTATCACTTATACATGTTCTCTCAAAAATGCTTTGATTCTTAACTTAATTCAGGCTAACATTAGTTCCCTATGTTCGATACTTGGATTCATCCGTTTTAATTTTAAATACTTGACAATCCGGTGCGTTTTCCGGTAAACCCCCATTGAAATTTCCTTGAGACATAACTGCACAAAAAGTAACTGCAATGGGGAGCGATCAAAGTATTTATGGCGTCGTTGCAGAGGAACTAAACTGTTAGTAGAGTTTAGATCAGTTTGCAGCATTGCTTTAATTTTACTTTTTCAATTTTTTTGATTCTTTTGACTAATGTTCGCGGCCGGCAAGTGTACCGGATCGCACAAGTAGTATAAAATGGTAAGAACCGAGTATCGAACTCTCGGGGAACTTGTCTTATCTGGCAAGCTATTTCGATAAATAGGTGTCTGGTATGAAAAGATGATGGTGATTATGAATAGGTATGTAAACTATCTATGCAAAAAGAAAGAAAATCACGCAAGACAAATGATGTGTAAAAACAAGTAGAAAACGCGTTGGTCTTCCTAATAGGTTCCTGATGCTAAAATGGATGTTCTATATCTAACAATGCTCATGTATTCCTATATTGTCTCCTGGACTGCTAGACCCCGATTCCTCATGATAGCCTAGCCTAATCCTGATCAAGCCTCATCCGCAGATTCCTCTTGTAAGACTAAACTCAACCAAGACCGCATTAAGACACACATACACAACTAAGTTCTTGTACCCCGATTCCTCGTGACAGTACAACAACTTAGCCCCGTACTATCAAGGACTTTAGAATTAGACCAGTTTCCACTGTTGAACGACCCTAACAAAGCATGCATCTACGTGATCAAGGTAAAGGAATACTGGAATGAAAAGTAGATAGCACAGAGAACACACAAAATATCATTACATAGATAGAAGTATATTTACATCAGGTACCTACAGGGAAGATCCAACAGAGGATTTAGCTTTCCATAGTCCAGAAACCTCCTTTGCAACACAGAGAAGAACAAGATGAAAGATTGCAATAATAAAATTGGTGAGAATGTCTCCTTCACCTCTAGGATCTCACAATCACTCACAAACTCATCTCAAGCTCTCAGAACGGCTTCCGCTTCGAGCTCTCGTCTCTGCAGGTCTTCACACAGCAAAATCTCTCAGAACTCTCTGGAACTTGGACCTTCCTCTCTCTAGAACTTCCAAAACATGCAAAAGCTTCAAGCCAAGGCCAGATTCTCATGCATACAGAGGCTTCTAAAGAAGAAGATGCCAAACTCCCCTAAAAAAATCTGATTTCAAGCTTAAATAGGTGGGTTGGTCCGTGCTTGCACGCTTAGCGCAAATTTGAATCGCTTAGCGCGCATAAGTGGATTTCGGCTTGGCGCGCTTCTCTCGCTTAGCAGATGAGCTGAAGCGGTGCGCTTGATGACCTGGAGCGGTGCGCTCAGCGAACCTGACAACTCATCTTCTTCTGGATTCTTCCTCGCGCTTAGCCACTGAGTTTCGCGCTAAGCGAATGCTCGCTAAGCCAACAGATTGGCTTAGCGAGAAGGTGAAAATAGCACTTTTGCCAATTTGCTTAAGTAACCTGAAATTGAGAGAAATTGATTATTAAACACACAAAACAAAAGTATAAATTATATATTACCTATATTTAACAGAAAGTACTTATAATATTACAAAACAACTATAAATTGGAGAAGTTTGATACAATATACACAAGTTTTATACACAAAAGTTAGTCGTTTTCATCGACTAACAACTCCCCCAAATTTACAGTTTTTCTTGTCCTCAAGCAAAAGAAAACAACTCACTTATCCTCAAGTGGTAAAACATGCAATGTTTATGTACAATGGTGTATGCATTAAAATTTATTGATTCCATGATGAGAAGGATGAAGCAATGTGTACCTATCACTTGTTTTCACAGAATATGCAGCTAGGCAAAGAGGAGAACAAAATGTGAACTATACAGTTAGATGAAGTTAATCATAAGACAGATATCAAGGAAAGTAGCTCAAACCACAGTCTCACGGCCACTATTTCACTCATGCAATGGTGTTTAAGTTATTCATTAATAACAACTAGCAAGAGGTCTAATCTTTGAATTTCATCTCATGCCAAAATGTCAGAAATGTATAAACAGAATCAGAAGGACTTTCTTAGGTTTGTAGTGAGGCTTGGCTACAAAAATTCATTGGTTTTTCTAGGATTCAAAGGCTTAAATTCTAAGAGAGCACAAATCCTTGACTTATCCGAATGGTCTTGTATTATACCGGTAGCTTTCTCGCTATCTTTTCCTCTCAAGTTGTTTTTGACCTTATTGTAACAACACAATTTATTCTTTTCTTTCTTCTCTTTTTTTTAAACATACAACTTATTTATTGTGTGTGTTGATGCTTAACCTTTTTCTTTTCATTCAAATTGACTTCCCTCCCCCAAATTTAGAGTAATTTGTCTTGAACCATATGCTTTCCTAGAATCTAAGCAAGGTATCAGGAGATATTTATTTAAGTTCAGGGTTCAAATTTTTGACAATATCATTCAGCTCAAAAAAAGGATGCAATTATCATTTAAGGTAAGCTGTTTGGCCAAAAGAGCTTGTGTATATACAATCATTGTGACATCCTGGAAATTTCTACCCGGAATTTTTGTAAACGGTGCATTTTGAATGGCTATATATATATATATATATATATATATATATATATATATAAGTATTATTCAGTGTATGTATATATGTATATTCCTGGTAGAAGTAGGTATTTTGGGGGAAAAGATACGTGGGTTAGGCTAATTAACGAAGAGAAATCCATAACTGGATGGTTATGGGTTAACTCTCAATTAGTTAGTCTAAAATCATCGTTTTGCGTGCAACATAAAATTTAACAAAACCAACCTCTGAACCACGCTCGGGGTTTCATTCTGAGCGTTTTGATATATATATATATTGCCTACTTTCGAAAACTGGCCCCGACGGGTGCAAAGAAACGCGAGGGACTGGAACCAGAGAAACGACACGCAAACCGAGGCAGGATTTTAACGTTTCAAAAGGTTAGATTTTTTCTTTTCTTCTTGTGACTGTGCATGAGTCACATCAAGAGAAAAAGGTGGGCCCTTTTTGTTCCACTCAAAATGGAGACATGTGGCATAGCTTAAAATAAAATAATAGGAAAAAAGAAAAGCCTTTCTTTTAAACTAAAAAGTTGTATTCTCTCTCCTCACTCAGCCCCAAAATTTCAGAAGCCTTTTTCTGTCTCTCTCACATTGCCATTCTCTTCTTCTTTCTCCACCATTGAAGCTCCAACAAAGCTCCAACCTTTGGTAGCCATTTCTGCTCCAAATCGCGAAAGGAAGGCATTTCCGGAGTCGTGAAGCGCATCTCTACGTGTGGGACTTCGAAATTTCAGGTTTGGGTAGACTTCTTTCTCACTTGATTTTCGTGGGTATGGGGTTTTGGGAGGTATGATGGGTAGTTTTACTAGGTTTATGCATTGTGGTAGTTATTTGTGAAGGAATTTGTTGAAAGCATGTTGAACTTGCCATGTTTGGTGTGAGTCAAGCTTACCCATTCAGTTTTAGGGTTTTTATGATGATGCTTGTGATGTTTGTGTACTGAAATTGCTTATGGAAAACTGTTAGAGATGAAGGGTAGAGTTAACCTAGGATTAGAAAGTGAGAATGTGGTGTTATGAGTGGAAAAAGAGTGAGGCTTTGAGAGTTGGAAGGCTAAATCTGGATTCAGTGGTAAATAGAGGTTAAGATGAGTTAATCCTAGTTTGAAATGTCATTTAGGACTTATGAGAAAGCTTGGGCTGTGCAAGAGAGAAAAACAAATGACCAAAGTGAAGGCAAGATCCATTCTAGGGATTGGGTGTTGAGGAGTCAAATTTTGATTCGGTAGAGTTTTCATCGTTAAACCAGTTTGAGCAAGTTTAGATTGATGATATAGACTTGTTTGAGGTGAGAGTTTGCTCCAAATTTACCCCATGCTCATTTTCACTTCTCAAACATTGAAAATCCATTAAATTGAGGGGTTTTGGATACCTAGATTTTGAGTTGCTTTGGTCTGAAGTTTGTACTTGGTTTAGACATGATTGATACATGATTTGGGACTTGTAGGATTCAATTTGGGCAAAATTGGATGAGGGAGAGTGTGATTTCGAAAATCTGCACTTATGCAGAATTTTGCTGTCAAATAGGTGCAGCAGAATTTTGGCTTTGTGCAAAAAATGTTATGTATTTGCTGGTTGTGGAAAGAGTAGTACAGATTGGGAACTGGACTTTTTCTAGCAGATCCCAACGGTCATAATGTAGATTTATGTGCTAGAGACTTCCAGTAAAATTTTCGAGTCGATCCAACGGTTAACGAATTGGAACGAACAGAATGTTACTGGGGTATTTGTATGTGAAAAGCTGTGATATTGGTTTGTGTTGTGGGCAGAGTTTTCTGCCTTTGCCTATTTTGCTTGGTTTTGTTAGTTCATGATGATTGGATGTGGAATTAATTGGATGTTGTGGAATCTTGGGAGGATTGATGGGGACCCGGCGTTGAGAGGAACGAGGATAAGGGCTACGTGGGAGTACGTGAGCTCAGTTGAGGTGGGCAACTGGGGATGGTGGGTTTATACGTGATTTGTGGATGTAGAGAATTGTTTTGCACCATCGCCCGACCGCCACCTAGTACCACATGTGATGGGTACTCCATAATCCTACAAGCTTGAAATGAGGAAGTGTGGAAGGGTGAGACTTCCTACTTTTATTCGTTGACCACAGAGTGGTACCTGGAGATATGTCGTGGGGGTCAGGAGACCTTGGGGACGTCAGGTGGGGTGCTATTTCCCAAAACCAAGCTTGACCAATCCCGACCCAACCCGGGCATAGTCAGTCAGTGAGAACCTGTGATGTACCTAAATAGGCGAGCTCCTGGCAGTCAACAGATAAAAGAACAAAGACCACAAAGCAAGGAGGCTTGTGTGGTGGCTGGCCAGCTGTGAATTTTGAGTGTTATATGGGATATGGCCTCTGGTAATCGATTACCAAGGGTGGGTAATCGATTACAAGGCTTAAAAGTGAAGACAACAAGCTAAGATGGCCTCTGGTAATCAATTACCAAGGGGTGTAATCGATTACCAGGCTTTAAAAAAACGAGATCAGGAAGCTAAGAGGGCTTCTAGTAATCGATTACCAAGGGGTGTAATCGATTACCAGGCTTAGAAATGTAGGCAGCATGTTGTGGAGGCCTCTGGTAATCGATTACCAGGCTGTGTAATCGATTACACAGAGTCACAAGCCACTGGTAATCGATTACCAGGTATGTGTAATCGATTACACAGTGCCTTTTGCAGGTTTTCACGTCCTGAAGCTATGTAATTCGAGTTTGGCCTCTGGTAATTGATTACCAATGAGGTGTAATCGATTACTAGAGATGAAAAGCCTTGAGATACCCCTTTTACTTGTATGTAGTGGTCATGGAATGCATTGTGTTGCTATCGTAGTTAGATCTCTCGTGAAAGAGTCTACCCCTCTCTTTTCTTTCTTGTAGATCGCGATGGCGGCGCTACTAATCCATGATCGTGTGGAGATGGAGTGCCTAGAGGGAGCTTGGGAGACCCTCGAAGGCAATGCGAGGTGCCGATTTCGAGGCACGATTCGATTCACGACTACTTCATTGGTGCATCCAGATGAACCCGCGCGCACGCTTCAGCGCACTGTGGAGTGGATATTACCCACGCCTACACCATACCGTCTAGTGGAGCCAGTCCAAGTGATCGAGGTGACGTCATCCGAGGAAGACCTTGAGGAGGATCCTGAGGAGCTACCTCCTGAGCCTGCTGTGGATGCTCTTGACTTCCTAGAGGGTGATGAGGACCCACTCCCTGAGGTGGATTCTCCCGAGGACGTCATGTCGGCATCTGAGGAGAGATGGCCCTGGAGAGATGGCGATCAGTGGAGGCTCTTCATCATAGTAGACAGCTCATTGGATTAGTTTTATATACTTTTGAGGGTGGTGTATCTAGGACTGACTGTTAGGTTTACTCTTTTGTTTTTGTATAGGTAGACCTATTGTATAGGAATTTGATGATTGTATACATGTGGCTGAAGCCACCACAGTGAACACCTTTGCTCTGGATGACACTATGTATTTTGCAAAACTCCCATATTTTGGACAGCTTTAAATGATGAATGCACTCATGTTTAATCTTGTTATTTGGAAAGAATGTGTTAACAGACTTTATTTGAAAGAGATTTCACCGACCATATTTTATTTTATTATTTTCACGTGACGACCTAAAGTAATGACTAGTATACTCTTCCTTTTGAAACAGCAAAATAGTTTAGAGATTACGAGTGGTAAGAAAGAAATGACTCCGAATAGAGTTGTGAACTGGCCATTCAGGACTCTATAGTGAAGATTTTCCTTCTGAACCTAATTATTGTGAAAAGAGAAAGAAATGAAAAAGAAAAAGAAGAAAAAAAATTTACCATGGCTTTTGTTATTTAAATCATTACTATTAAACCAGTCATTATTTTGGGGACGCCACAATCATGGCCTTCATCATGTCCTCATTTATATATTTCATTCTAAAATTCAGAGATTCATGCAAAGATTATCGCTCACAGCTAGTTGTTCACTCATATTTTAAGGTCACACTCTCACCGGTTTTGGTTCAAGCTTTTCTTTCACAATCAGTCTGTCTATTGACTAACGATTCTAAATGCAAGTTCACATTCTTGTTCTTTCTTTGTCTAACATACACACTTGCTCAAACTCATGAAGGGAAACACAAACTCCATCACAATCATGCACTCAATTCAAAAAGAAAACATACATCCATTTTTCACATAAAGATAAAAGTGTTTCACTGTCATGTCATAAAAAATAAGTTAAACTGTTCAAAATGCTTCAGGATAAGCATACTAACTATTCATATATAAAACTAGCAGTATATGTAGATATAACAGAAATACTGTACGAAAACCAAAATTATAATAAGGATAAATCAAAAAGCAAAAAGTGTCATCAGGAATTAAAATTCCTGTGACTGGTGCCTGGGCTGGAGAAGAAGTGTCCAAAGGCAGAACTGGTATGGTCTGGCCCTCATGTATCTCTAAAACAGGAATGGAAGAGTCTGTTGCATGCTGAGGTGAAGATGGATCCACTCCTGGAAATGGTGCATTAGCTTACGCTGGCACTGGTCCATGATGAGCAGCCCCATTGGATCTCGTCTCTAATCTTTTTTTTTTTTACAATCAACAGCTCCAGAGATGGTGGCTTCAGATGAGTAATCATTTTCTGGTTCTGGCTCATGTTGTTGAGGTGCCTGGGCTGTAAAACTTTCATTATCCCCCACAAATGAAGGTCGGGCTCCAGGCCAGGCCACCTTCTCAATGAACTACTCTACACTCATAATTGGCCTTTGCTGAGCTAGTTCATGCAAGCTTTGTATAATGAGAATCTGTCCTTCAAACAAGCTTTGCAATTTGGCATCTGAAGTCTGAGAGCTTTGGGCAGATAAGTCTGCTAAAGCTGGAAGTGGGGCTGAAGTAGAGGATGCAGGGATGCCAGCTATTGGTGCAAAGGAAGAGGGAACATCAATTGCTCTGAGCTTGGTCTTCCTTGCCTCTGGATAATTAACTGTTTGGTCATTCGCATTCCAACAGTTCCTTATGATATAAGCTAAGTAAATGGTTGGCCTTAAGTTTTCATAGGAGGTAAGGGCATCAGATCCCACTCCCCTCGATCTACACAAGGTTGTGACTAAAGCTGGAAAGCCTAAGCGAGAAGAGTTAGACTGAGCCATCATGGTCATTTGTCCAGAGATCAAACCGCCAATGTTCATGTCCATCCTTGTGATTAAGCCATAGACCAACCTAGCTTTGTCTGTGTTCAAATCTGAAGTGCGGGAGGTAGGAGCTAGGTTTAAGTATGAGAAGACGCTCCATGTTTAAGCCAGGGTGGTAAAATATTTTTTGAGGAGCTTCCATGGTTGGCCCTCTATGTTTAGAATAAAGCCCTTGCCCGGAATGCACAGTCTAGCCTCCATTTCTCTGGGATCAGACCTTAGTATGCAAAATCTAGAATAAGTGGTAAAGATTCTCCCTCCTCTAATAACACTGGAGTTTGGAGGAAATCATTTAAGTTGTCTGCATCTATCTTGATTAAATGGCCTTTTATTTTAGCACATTTAGGAGCTTGATCTGCTGGACTATAGAAATTGGCATAAAATTCCTTAACCACTGCCATATCTATGCTTCCTTCCTGAAGGTTGGCGAGACGTTTTTGCAAGTTTCGCCTCTCCAATTCTATTTTAAACTCGTCAAATTCAGAATGATAAAGTTCCACATTCCTTTCTGGAAGGATCCTTCTGTCAAAAATATTATCGATATATCGGTTCCAGGCTTCCTCTGATTGAAATCTCCTGTTATCATTCTGATCTAGTGGTCTAGATTCACTATTCTTATGTTTGTTAGAGGCCATCTGCATATAGAGAACCAAACAATTAATCAGGACACAGTTTTTCAAATTTTAAAAACTGAAAAATAAAATAGGAAAAGACACTGGCCGCTTAGTGAGACATGGTCCGCTTAGCGGGCCGTTATAAAAGACACACACCCGCTTAACGAGACATAGGTCGCTTAGCGGGCTTCACAAAAAATGACACTAGGCTGAGCGACATATGAGCGTATGAGTGCCGCTTAGCGGAAAATGCTAAGTTACAGTGTCTGCAAAGTTGGCTTAGCTGGCAAGGAGCCCGCTAAGTCTAAGGTTAGCTGCATGGATTTGCGCTAACTCTTCAAAAATTTCACTACGTGTTGGGAGCTTAGCGAGTGAAGCTCGCTTAACTCAACGGATGCCGCAACCAATTGTGCTTGGCTCAGGAATGCTCGTCTTAGCGTGTGACTATCACAAAAAGAAAATTGGTTAAGTTACCTGGGCTTAGCGATTCAGCTTCGCTTAGCCACAGGTAGTTCAGCAAGAGGATGAGTGTTCATCCTCAAAGGATGAACTTGCTTAGCTCGGTAAGGGTGCTTAGCGAGTTCTTCAGATAATGCTTGTATACAATGAGTATTGATGAACTCGCTTGGCGCAGCATGCTCGCATAGCGAGTTCATCGCGTTTTCCAGAGAACACAGAAAACACAGGTCGTTTTCTCGCACTTTTCAAGCCTCTAAAAGGCATATCAGACATGCAATGTGTGCGCCATACTCAATTCAGTATACAAGCATACGTACCCCTAATATTAAACTAATTCTAACAAAACATAAAAACCCTAAAAATCTAAAGCTACAGTTGAAGTCTTCTACCCTAGAGTTAAGACATGAAAAAGAGAAAAAAGATCAAGGAACTTACTTGGATGGTGTATGATTGATGCTTCAAAGTCGAAAATGCACAAAGGAAGTACAAATGCAAAATGTGCAAATTTTTGGAGAGAGAGAATGCAGAGACGAGGTTTCTGTAATTTGGCAAATGTGAGTGTAATTGTTGTTACACTCACTTAAGTAGTTTCGATACTTTCGCTTAGCAGACCGTTGCACTAAGTGAGCAAGAGAGATGTTTGGTTTCTCAACCAGGCTCGCTTAGCGAACACGCGCGCTGAACCGACGATTCAAATTCAAAATAAAAATATTTTTTTTATGAACAGAAACTCGGCTTAGCGCGAGGGTATGTCCGCTTAGCGAGACCTGCAGATTAGAAAAGCTGCAACTCTCGCTAAGCCTAGTCTTGACCAGCTTAGCTAAAATGATGCATCTTGAGTACAAAGGAACATGCGCTTAGCTAAGAGGTACTCGCTTAGCGCTCATATTGCCGCAAAGAATCTCGCTTAGCTGCCATGACTGGTGCTTAGCCTCATGGACCTCAATTAAGGCCGTAGGGAATTGCGCTTGGCAACAATAGATCCCGCTTAGCCACTGATAAGTTGTCGCTTAGCGATCAGGCTAAAGCTTAGCTGAATTCAATTCAAATTGATTTTGGCTTAGCTTCACCTTGGCTAGCTTAGCGGAAATAATCAACCTTAGGTACCAGGGTTGCGCGTTAAGCGCTTGATACTCATGGCTTAGCGCATGAATGATTATGCGCTTAGCTAGGAGCAGGTGCTTAGCGAAACGACTAATTTTCAAAATGATTTTCTAAGTTCTAAACTTAGTCCTTTCCCAAGAAATCGAAACCCTTAATTTTACCATTCAAAGGGAGGCTGATATGCTCCAATGTTCAGATTATACAGCAAGTTCCCAATGATCAAATGCATGAAAAACCAAAAATAACACAAACTGAAACTGAGTTGCCTCCCAAGGAGTGCTTCTTTAACATCCTTAGCTTGATGCTTTTACCTCACTGGGAGATCTTACATTTTGGTTCTCACCTTCAGAACCTCTTGACCTTCTTCCATTACCCGCAAGCAAACATTGTGTTCTGGAGCAGGCTTGTCTTCAACAAACAAGTCAAAATCAAATTTCTGGTCTTCAAAACCTAACTCCAGCTTCCTCTTCCCCATGTCAACTATGCAGCTTGCGGTCAACATGAATGGCCTCCCCAAGATTACAGGGATGTCAGTATCTTCAGAGATATCCATGACCACAAAGCCTGCTGGGAAGATAAAATGCTTGACCCTGACCAATACATCTTCAATTACTCCGTAGGGCCTGGTAATGGAGCGGTCAACTAATTGTAGAGTCATTCGAGTGGGCATAATCTCCAACTCTCCCAATCTTCTGCAGATGGAGAGTGGCATCAAATTAATGCTGGCTCCTAGATCAATCAGAGCCTTTCCTACATTGACTTCTCTTATTTAACAAGGAATAGTTACACTCCCAAGATCTTTATACTTAGGTGGAAGAATCTTTTGGATCACAGCACTACAACTTCCCTCCACTATGATGTTTTCTTGATGAATGTACTTGTGCTTCCTTGTCAACATATCTTTCAAAAATTTGGAGTAGAGTGGCATCTGCTGCAAAGCTTCGCCAAAGGTCATGGTTATTTCCAGTTTCCTGAAAATATCCAAAAATCTTGCCAAATGATGATCTTTTTCTTTCTTGGAAGGTACCACAGGATATGGTACTTCCACACCTTTGTCCACAACCCTTCCACTTTTACTCTTCTTTGAAATCTTATTTTTTTCTTCTTTTTCATTTTTCTCATTTTCTATTTCTTTTTCTCCTTCTTTTTCTTTTTCTTGGTCCTCCATCTCTTTATTCTGGACCATTATTTTCTTCCCTTTTTCCTGATTCTCTTTACCCTTCACATCATTTTCCTTAACCTCAGCACCTGCCTTTTCACCCATTTGCTCCTTGTACACCACACTATCTTCATCCTCATCTTCCACAAACCTTTTACTCCTAGTCATCACAGCCTTGCATTCCTCCTTAGGATTATTTTCCGTATTTGCTCCAAAATTGTTGGATGACTGATCGAGGCCGTACCCGAATCAAATAAACATTAAAAATGCAATATCTAGGAAGTGATCCTAGGTCGTCTCCCAACGAGCAATGGTCAACCAAACGTTCATAACAGATAGTAAGAAAACAGTAACGAATTGGGGGGGGGGGTTATTTGTTTTTGTAAATTAAACAGCAAGAAAATTTGAATTAGAAAATAACAGAATTAAAATATGTTGTTTCCCCTTTATTCACAAGCAAGTCTCTTATCCTAGGTTACGAGAATTTATCCTTAATCAGTTCAACCACTTAATCCAACCCTAAATTAAATTACTAAGCGAAAATTAACATAAGGTTTTCATTATGTGATTAAGCAACACATACACCAATTAATCATGAACGAAACTGATCATTAAGCATGAACGTAAATTAAGCAAAGAGACAATTAATGAAGCACTAAGCATGCATGGATTAATAGCAACAAATACAGAGTAATTGGTGAAGAGGAAAAACTTATCAGAATTCAATAGTAATAACAAAACCTCAAAGAGAGTTGTGCTTGATCCTCAAGACAAAACAACGCTGGAGACTTAGCCTTCCATTAATCAGTAGAAAACGAAATTGTAGGTTGAAATAGAAACGAAATTGCAGGAAATGAATTTTATTCTACGTGAACAGTGCGCATGAACAGTAAAAACTGGAATTCTAAAATCCTAGAATTATTCTCCTCTTCGAAAAAACTCCTTAAACTAAAACCTTGGTGCTGTTATATAGGTCCTCAGCCCCAAAGCTTACAAATCTATTTCAAGTCCAAGCCCATAAACGAAATAAAATAAAATCTGGACAAGATAAGATAAGATTGGATGAAATAAAATCTGGATAAAATAAAATATAGATGAAATAAAATCTGGATAAGATAAGATTTGATAAAATAAAATTGTCTGCTCTCTTCAAGTCCAAGCCCAATTCCGGATTCAAGCCCAATTACTTATAATTCTCCTGAAATTAAATTAAAAACACAAAATTAGTCAAGTAGGCCCAAATGATAAAACTGCATAATTAATTTGACAATTAAGGCTAATCAGTAATTAAAATGGTGACAAAACGGGTTAAGAAATAAGAGAAAGTAATGACACATCAAATCCCCTCACACTTAGCCTTTTGCACTCTTGGGCAAAATCAAAAAGAAAAGCAAGGAACAAATCCAGAGACATTAAAGAGAAACAAACAAACACAAAAACAATTACATATTTCTCAATAAATCTCAAGGAATGAAAGGAATGGGCAACATCCAACACGTAGAGAGTTAAAGAATCAAGACAGACATGAAAATCATCCAAGCATCTCAAACATGGCAAGATAGTCAATCAACTCAAAAATGAAAAGTGATAAAGCCTCATAAGATATGTACTTTATCTCTCAAGTGTCTACGCTACTGTTTACTCTCAGAGAACCCATAAAAACAAACTCCACATAGACTTGGCAAGACTCTAAAATCGACAACAAAACTCGCCAAACACATACACATGAGGATCAAAAGGTCTTTTAAGGTTGTAATGGGGCCAAGGACAAGGTAGAGGAATGTATGGGATAAGTAGCTAAAACCCAAAGGAATAGAGGAGCAATGGGGAATAAGTGGGAACTAAGAAAGAGTAATAAACCCCAAATCCAAAATTAAAAATTAAGCATAAAAAGTAAACCCAAAACAAAATCAACCAAGTCCTCAAACCAATCCAAGTCTTCAAACCAAGACCTCATTTATTCAACTTCATTCCTTTTTTTTCTTTTTTCTTTCTTTTTTTTCTTTTTTTTCTTTTTTTTTTTTTGCTGTTTTTTTTAATGTGAACAGTAGCATTTGAAAGCATTTGAAAAATAAAGCAACTATTAGGCAATATATGTATATACATCAAGTATGGCCAAAATACATCATCAAGCATGAGCAATAAAAACATATCATCCAATGAAACATACCCCTCCACACTTATTCCCAAAACAATTCCAAAGCTCCAAAATTTCTTTAAGGGTAGGGTGAGATCATGGTTTTTCACTTAAGGCTTGTAATGAGCTTCAAAACAAAGAAAGGGGAACATAGGCTCAAAGGGGCTATCAAAGAAATTAATTCAAGGTAGGCTCATTTGGCTAAAGGCTTATAAGAACAAAATGCCTAAATCATCTCCCAACATGCATGTGAAGCAAGAAGTATCAACAAGAGTCAAGCCAAGGCTATTGTGCAAGATATCAATGGGGCGAAACACACCGAATAAAATAGATGATGATGGCTCAAATTCTCACCAAGGGTAAATCTATCACTTTCAATTCGAACTTTCAAAACTAAGTTGACATGTAGAGAAAAAACAAGGATTTCAATTCACAAAATGCCAAGAAACTCCTATTTCAAAAACAGTTACCCATTACCTGTACATAACCTATAATTCAAAGAGAACCATGCAATGTTGTACACAAAACATAAAACCAAAATAACAAAATTAACCTAGAAAACCTAACAAAATTAACCTAGAAAACTCCAAATAAAGAACAAAAAAGAAAAATCTCCCCCCCCCCACACACTTAAACAACACATTGTCCTCAATGTAGCACAATCATAAGATCAAGAACAATCAAAACAATCAATAAATTTGGACAAGTGCAATAAAAGTAAAGAAGGAGATAGAAAAAGAAAACTCGCTAAGTCATGGCGGAAGAGAAGTAGGGTGAAGTAAGGAGGTCTCCTCCACCACTACATCCACTAAGGAGGGATTTGTGAGGAATGGTTTCAGCCGGTGTCCATTGACCTTAAAGCTCTTATCTGTGGATTTACTTTTGATCTCAAATGTACCATAAGGAAAAACATTAGTTACCACAAAAAGACCAATCCACTTTGACCTCAACTTACCACTCATGAGTCCGAGCCTAGAGTTATACAATAAAACTTTCTGTCCAACCACGAAGTCCTTCTTAGCTATCAAACTATCATGGAACTTCTTGGTCTTCTCCTTGTAGAATTTGGAATTCTCGTAGGCTTCTAAACGAATCTCATCTAGCTCACTTAGTTGCAACTTCCTTTCCTCTCTAACCTGATCAATAGAGAAGTTGCAAGTCTTTACAGCCCAGGCTTTATGCTCTATCTCTACATGAAGATGACATGCCTTGCCAAAGACAACCCGATAAGGGGACATTCCTATGGGTGCTTTATAGGCAATCCTATACACCCAAAGAGCATCATCCAGCCCGATGCTCCAATCCTTTTTGTTTGGCTGCACAATCTTCTCCAAGATCCTTTTTATCTCCATGTTTGAAATCTCAGCCTGCCCATTAGTTTGGGGGTGGTAAGGTGTGGAAATTTTGTGCACGACCCCATACTTTTTTAGCAAGGCATACATGGATCTGTTACAAAAATGGGTGCCTTGATCACTAACGATGGCTCTAGGGACTCCAAACCTGCAAAACAGATTAGATCTAACAAAATCCACAACAACCTTAGCATCGTTAGTTCTGGTGGGTTTGGCTTCCACCCATTTTGAAACATAATCAATAGCAAGGAGAATATAAATAAAACCAAAAGAGAAAGGGAAAGGCCCCATAAAATCTATACCCCAAACATGAACTGTGACATCCTGGAAATTTCTACCCGGAATTTTTGGAAACGATGTACTCTGAATGATTATATATATATATATATATATTCAGTGTATATGCCTATATGTTATTGGTAGAAGTAGGAATAGTGGGGGCAAGATATGCGGGTTAGGCTAATTAAGGAAGAGAAATCCATAACTGGGAGGTTATGGGTTAATTTTTAATTAATTAGTTTAAAAATCATCGTTTTGCATGCGACTTAAAATTTAACGAAACCAACCTCTGAACCACGCTCGGGGTCTTATTCTGAGCGTTTTGATATATATATTGATTACTTTCGAAAACTGGCCCCGACGGACGTAGAGAAACGCGAGGAACTGGAACCAAAGAAATGGCACGCAAATCGAGGCAGGATTTTAGCGTTTCAAAGGTCAGATTTTTCTCACTTTTTGTGGCTGAGTATGGGTCACAATCAAAAGAGAAAGTGGGCCCTTTTTGCTCCACTCAAATGGAGACACGTGGCATAGCTTAAATAAAATAATAGGAAAAGAGAAAACCTTTTTTTAAAAAAACCAAAAGCTGTTCTCTCTCCTCACTCAGCCAAGAGAAAAATTCAGAAGCTCTCTCTCTATCTCACGCAGCCTTCTTCTCCTTTTCTCCCATCCACCATTGTTGCCCAACAAAGCTTCAGCCTTTAGTGCCCATTTCTGCTCCAAGTCGCGAAAGGAGGGCATTTTCGGAGTCGTGAAGCGCGTCTCTACGTGTGGGACTTCAAAATTTCAGGTTTGGGTGGACTTCTTTCTCTCTTGATTTTCGTGGGTATGGGGTTTTGGGAGATATGATGGGTAGTTTTGCTAGTTTTCTGCTTCATGATAGTTATTTGTGAAGACACTTGTTGAAAGCATGTTGAACTTGCCATGTTTGGATGAGTTAAGCTTACCCATTCAGTTTTTATGATGATGCTTGTGATGTTTATGTGCTGAAATTGCTCATGGAAAGCTGTTAGAGATGAAGGGTAGAGTTAACCTAGGGTTAGAAAGTGAGAATGTGGTGTTATGAGTGGAAAAAAGAGTGAGACTTTGAGAGTTGGAAGGTTAAATCTGGATTTTGTGGTAAATGGAGGTTAAAGTGAGTTAATCCTATCTTGAAATGTCATTTATGACTTATGAGAAAGCTTGGACTGTGCTAGAGAGAAAAACAAATGACCAAAGTGAACAAAGAGCCTTTTCTAGGGTAAATTTGGGTGTTGAAGAGTCAAATTTTGATTCGGTGAAATTTTAGGCGTAAATCCAGTTTGAACAAGTTTAATTTGATGTTATGGACTTGTGTGAGGTGAGAGTTTGCTTCAAATTTACCTCATTCTCAATTTCACTTCTCAAACCTAGAAAAACCATTGAATTGAGGGGTATTGGACACCTAGATCCTGTGTTGCTGTGTTTTGAAGGTGGACTTTGGTTTAGACATGATTGATACATGATTTGGGACTTGTAGGATTTGATTTGGGCAAGATTGGATGAGAGGAAGTGTGGTTTTCGAAATCTGCACTTTATGCAGAATTGTGCTGTGAAATTGTGCAGCAGAATTTTGCATAAGTGCAGAAAAAAATGCTATGTTTTGCTGGTTGTGAAAAGAGTAGTGCAGAATGAGTTCTGGATGTTTGCTAATAGATACCAACGGTCAAAATGTAGGATTATGTACTAGAGACTTCCAGTAAAATTTTCGAGTCGATCCAACGGTTAACGAACTGGAACGAAGGAATTGTTACTGGGGTCTTTAAGTGAGAAAAGCTGTGATTTTGGTTGGTGTTTTGGGCAGAGTTTTATGCTTTTGCCCTGTTTTCTTGGCTGTGATAGTTTGTGCTATTTGAATGTTGTTTTACCTGGATGTTGGGGAAGCTTGGGAGGATTGATGGGGACCCGGTGTTGAGAGAAACGAGGATATGGGCTACGTGGGAGTACGTGAGCTCAGTTGGAGGTGGGCAACAGGGGATGGTGGGTTTATGCGCGATTTGTGGATGTGGAAAACTTGTGGTGCACCATCGCCCGACCGCCACCTAGTACCACATGTGATGGGTACCCCATAATCCTACAAGCTTGAGAGGAGGAAGTGTAGAAGGGTGAAACTTCCTGCTTTTATTCGTTGGCCACAGAGTGGTACCTGGAGATATGTCGCGGGGGTCAGGAGACCTTGGGGACGTCAGGTGGGGTGCTATTGCCCAAAACCAAGCTTGACCAATCCCGACCCAACCCGGGCATAGTCGGTCAGTGAGAACCTGTGATGTACCTAAACAGGCGAGCTCCTGGCAGTCAACAGATAAAAGGAACAAAGACCACAAAGCAAGGAGGCTTGTGTGGTGGCTGGCCAACTGTGAATCTTGTGTGATATAAGGGTTATGGCCTTTGGTAATCGATTACCAAGGGTGGGTAATCGATTACAAGGCTTAAAAATGAAGATAGGAGGCTAAAATGGTCTCTGGTAATCGATTACCAAGGGGTGTAATCGATTACCAGGCTTGAAAACGAGGTCAGGAAGCTAGGGGAGCTTCTGGTAATCGATTACCAGGGGATGTAATCGATTACCAGGCTTCAAAAGGGAACTGGAACACTGTGGAGGCCTCTGGTAATCGATTACCAGCCTGTGTAATCGATTACACAGAGGAATGGGTCACTGGTAATCGATTACCAGGTATGTGTAATCGATTACACAGTGCTTTTTTCAGGTTTTTATGTCCTAAAGCTGTGTAATTCGAGTTTGGCCTCTGGTAATCGATTACCAAGGCTGTGTAATCGATTACCAGAGATGAAAAGCCTTAAGATACCTTTTTTTACTTGCATGTAGTGGCTATGAGACAAATTGTGTTGCGGCATAGTTAGATTCTTGTGAAAGAGTCTACCCCTTTCTTTTCTTCCTTGTAGATCGTGATGGCGGCGCAGCTAATCCATGATCGAGTAGAGATGGAGTGCCTAGAGGGAGCTTGGGAGACCCTCGAAGGCAACGCGAGGTGCCTATTTCGGGGCACGATTCGATTCACGGCTACTTCTTTGGTGCATCCAGATGAACCCGTGCGCACGCTTCAGCGCACTGTGGAGTGGATACTACCCACGCCTACACCATACCGTCTAGTGGAGCTAGTCCAAGTGATCGAGGTGACGTCATCCGAGGAAGACCCTGAGGAGGACCCCGAGGAGCTACCTCCCGAGCCTACTGTGGATGCTCTTGACTTCCTAGAGGGTGATGAGGACCCACTTCCTGAGGTGGATTCTCCCGAGGAAGTCATGTCGGCATCTGAGGCAGACTCTACGGAGGATAGTGGCCCGAGAGAGATGGCGACCAGTGGAGGCTCTTCATCATAGTGGACAGTTCCATGGACCAGTTTTATATACTTTTTGAGGGTGGGTGTATCTAGGACTGACTGTTAGGTTTACTCTTTTGTTTTTGTATGGGTAGACCTATTGTATAGGAAGTTGATGATTGTATACATGTGGCTGAAGCCACCACTGTGGATGCCTTTGCTCTGGATGACACTATGTATTTTGTAAAACTCCCATATTTTGGACAGCTTTTAAATGATGAATGTACTCATGTTTAATCTTGTTATTTGAAAAGAAAGCATTAGCAAGCTTTATTTGTAAAAGGGTTTATCGACCGTATTTTATTCTTTATTTTCACGTGACGACCTAAAGTAATGGCTGGTATACCTTTCCTTTTGAAAAAGCAAATATTTAGAGGTTATGAGCGGTAACAAAGAAATGACTCCGAATAGAGTTGTGAACTGGCCATTCAGGACTTTATAGTGAGGATTTTCCTTCTAAACCTAGTTATTGTGAAAAGAGAAAGATATGAAAAGGAAAAAGAAGAAAAAAAATTTACCATGGTTTTTGTCATTTAAATCATTACTATTAAACCAGTCATTAATTTAGGGACGCCACATGAACCACCTCACAGAACAACATGGGTTGTTGAGGCATTTGCTGTCTCCATGAAAGTGAGTCGCCTGCTCTCTGACAAGGCTCACAAGTGCAACATATTCTCCACGCATCCTTGAAGATGGTGGGCCAATAGAAATCGCAGTCAAGCACCTTGCGAGCTGTCCTTTGTATGCCAAGATGGCCACCTGGTGCGGAAGAATGATAGAATAATAGGACTGAGTCAATCTCATGGTCTGGAATGCATCTCCTAATAACTTGGTCACTGCACAACTTCCACAAATAGGGGTCATCCCAAATATAATGCTTAGCATCGCTCTTAATTTTATCAGTTTGAGCTTTAGATGCTAAGGGAGGAAAAAAGAAGCAACCAAATAATTTACAATATTAGCAAACCAAGGAGTGGGGAAGGAATCAAAAATACTATACAGAATGTATAAATGGTCATCTGGAAAATCATCCCGAATGGGTGAGTCCTCAGACGTACCACTCCGATCACGGATCTCCAAATCTAACTCTTGGAGCCAAAGCATCCACCTGATCAGTCTAGGCTTTGATTCAGCCTTCTCCAACAAGTACTTCATAGCTGTATGGTTAGTATAAACAATAACACGAGTACCAAGCAAATATGAACGAAATTCTTCAAGAGCAAAAACTATCGCTAATAGCTCCTTCTCTGTGGTAGTGTAATTTGCTTGAGCAGCATCCAAAGTTCTGGAAGCGTAGTAGATCACCCGAGGCAGCATATCAATCTTTTGAGCAAGGACAACCCCCAATGCGTAATTGGATGCATCGCACATTAGCTTAAATGGAGCTGTCCAATCAGGTGCCTGAATGATAGGGGTGGTAGTCACCACACGCTTGAGGCAATCAAAAGCCTCTTTGCACCGGTCATCAAAATCAAACTCCACCTCCTTTTGCAGCAGATTGGATAGTGGAAGGGTCACTTTGTTAAAATCCTTGATAAAGCGCCTATAAAACCCTGCATGACCAAGAAAATAACGAACCTCTCGCACGCAAGAGGGGTAAGGCAATTGTGAAATAACAACTATTTTTGCAGGGTCTACCTCTATGCCCCTATTGGAAATGATATGCCCTAAAACTATACCTTGTTCTACCATGAAGTGACATTTTTCAAAATTCAGCACAAGGTTAGTTTCAATGCATCTATTAAGAACTCTATCCAGACTATCCAAACATGCATCAAAAGAGGATCCATAAACAGTAAAATCATCCATAAACATCTTTATGCAACTCTCTAAAAAATCATTGAAAATGCTAAGCATACACCGCTGGAAGGTACCAGGGGCGTTGCATAGGCCAAAGGGCATCCTCCTATAGGCAAAAGTGCCAAAGGGACAAGTGAATGTGGTCTTTTCTTGATCCTCAAAAGCAATATCAATTTGTAAATAACCAGAAAAACCATCAAGAAAATAGTAATGAAACTTACCTGCCAAGCGCTCAACCATTTGATCAATGAATGGCAGGGGAAAATGATCTTTTCTGGTCACCTGCTTCAGCCTCCTATAATCAATGCAGACTCGCCAGCTGTTCTGCACTCTTGTGGGGATAAGCTCATCCCTTTCATTCTTAATCACTGTGAGGCATGTCTTCTTAGGAACGACTTGGACTAGACTCACCCACTGGCTGTCAAAGATGGGGTAGATGATTCCAGCTTGTAAGAGCTTGGTCACTTCCTTTTTCACCAACTCTAGAATGACGGGGTTGAGTCGCCACTGTGGCTGCCTCACTGGCTTAGCTCCATCCTCTAAAAGTATCCTATGCATGCAGGTAGATAGGCTAATACCAGGAATGTCTGCTAAAGTCCATCCAATGGCTTTCTTGTGCTTCTTGAGCATTAGCAACAACTTCTCCTCTTGCTCAACAGTAAGGGAGGTAGAGATGATCACTGGAAATTTTTCCTTGTCCTCCAAGTAAGCATATTTGAGGGTTGCTGGTAAGGGCTTCAACTCTGGTGAGGGTGGTGGCTGAACAGTGGGCAGAGCCAGGGTAGGAGAAGAGGAAGGTTCCTCAGCCTGTACCTCATAAAGAAAGTCCGAAGTATATGCACTTCCTGCAACATGGTTAGTGCATTCTGACTCTAAAAAATCAACATCAAGAGGTACAACACCCAAAAAATCAGAACCATACTCAAATTCAAATTCACTCTTAGCATAAAAATCAGTTACAGGATCAAATTCAAACTCAGATTCAGATTCAATGCATAAGGAATGACAAGTACGCAGATCAGATAAAAATGGATGTTTCCTACCATGAAGAGAATCAAATATAATCATCAACAATTTGATCAAGTATCTCAGCACAAAAAATAGAATGGTCCTCAGATGGATGTTTCATGGCATCAAGAATGTTAAAATGAACAACAATATCACCAAATTCCATAAACAATGTGCTAGCATAAACATCTATCTTGGTTCGGGTTGTTTTCATAAATGGCCTACCTAAAATAATTGGAACTGAACCATGGGAAAATCCCTCTTCCATATTAAGAACCTAAAAATCAACAGGAAAAATAAGTTCACCAACCCGAACCAGCACATCCTCTATGAAACATGCGGGGTAAGCAACACTTCTATTTGCCAAATGAATCACCACATCTGTAGATTGCAAAGGTCCAAGAGATAAAGAATTGAAAATGGACAGAGGCATGACACTAACTGATGCTCCTAGATCTAGCATGGCATTCTCAAATTTACTGTTCCCAATAATGCAAGGTATACAGAAAGTACCTGGGTCCTTTCATTTCTCAGGAATGTGAGGAACAGATTTACCTATCAATGCTGACACATTTCTGCCCATGCTAATCCTTTCATTGCCTATGAGCTTCCTTTTGTGGGTGCACAGCTCCTTTAGAAACTTGGCATATCTTGGAATCGGCTTGATGGAATCTAGCAGAGGTATGTTCACCTCTACTTTCCTGAAGGTCTCCAAGATCTCCTTTTCCACTTCTTTCATTTTTTTGTTTGGAATTGCTCTAGGTGGAAATGGAAGAGGGATAGGAGGCTGCTGTAAGTCAGAATTACTAGAAGAAGGTCCACCGATAAGAAAATTTTTGTTAGCTCCCTCATGATCAGGAAGCTTTCTCTTTGGTGCAACTATCTCATCCTCTTTTCAGGTGTAGAATGAAGCTTGATAGGTTCAGGTGCAGGTGCTGCTACTGGTGGAGGCACTTGAATTTGCTTGCCAGACCTCAAGGTGATGGCACTCACATTTTTCGGATTCTGCACAGTCTGTGAAGGCAATTTGTCAGAATTTTAGGACTGAGCTTGGTTCAACTGAGTAGCCATATGCCCCATTTGATTTGTCGTACTCTGAATGGAGCTCTTGTCTCTTGTTGAAATTGCATATTCTGGATTGTCATTTGCCTCACTAACTCTTCTAAGGAAGGTTGAGGAGGTGCCTCAGTTGCTTGTTGTCTTTGTTATTGCTGCATTGGAGGAGGAACATATGACTTACTTGCCCATCTCATATTTGGATGATTCCTCCAACCTGGATTGCATCTGTTGCTTGAAAGATCATTATTATTCTGTTGTTGTTGATTTTGCTGCTGAAGGGGTCTATTATAAATGTTTGCAGCATAAGCTTCAGGTTGCTCATTGACTCCAGATTGTTGCAAAGAAGGACAAATCTGTCTTTATGGTGATCTGCAGAAGAACAAAGTAGTAGATGACTCGCTCTCTTTTTCCGGACTCGTCATGCTGTCCCAGCATGCACCCCATTAACTCGTCCAAAACCGTCATGTACAAGATGAGAGGTCTCCCGGGCACCGGCGGCATAAGCACAGAAGGGTTCATGAGGCACTGTTTGATTTTTCCAAACGCCTCTTGACAGTCCTTGTTCCAGTGGACAAACTGGTTCTTGCGTAAAAGCTTGAACAGCGGCTCACAAATAGCTGTGAGCTGTGATATGAATCTGGCAATGTAGTTCAAACACCCCAGGAAACCTCGGACCTGCTTCTCGGTACGCGGTTCTGGCATCTCAAGGATGGCTTTTAACTTTTCAGGGTCCACCTCTATTCCTTTCTGACTTACGATGAAACCCAATAATTTTCCTGACTTGACCCCGAAGGTGCACTTAGCGGGGTTTAACCTCAATTGATACTTCCTAAGCCTTTCGAACAACTTCCGCAAGTTGACAAGGTGTTCCTCCTCGGTTTTAGACTTGGCGATCATGTTGTCTACATAGACTTTGATTTCTTGGTGCATCATGTCGTGGAACAAAGCCACCATAGCCCGTTGATAGGTTGCCCCGACGTTCTTAAGCCCAAAGGACATCACCTTATAGCAGAATGTTCCCCACAGTGGGATGAAGGTGGTCTTTTCCATATCCTCTAGCGTCATCTTTATCTGATTGTAGCCGGAGAAACCGTCCATGAAGGAAAACAAAGCGAAATTGGCCGTATTATCTACGAGGACATCGATGTGCGGCAGAGGGGAATCGTCTTTGGGACTAGCTCGATTTAGGTCCCGATAATCCACACACAATCGTACCTTCCCATCCTTCTTAGGGACTGGCACAATGTTGGCCACCCATTTCGGGTACCGAGCAATAACCAAGAAGTCAGCGTCGAATTGTTTCTTTACTTCTTCTTTTATTTTCAGGGACGTCTCGGGCTTCATCCTCCTCAACTTTTGCTTTACCGGGGAACACTCAGGATTTAGAGGTAATCTGTGATGTACGATGTCAGAATTCAAACCAGGCATATCTTGGTATGACTTGGCAAAGACATCTTGGTAGTCTTTCAGTAGGGCCATTAATTCTTTACAGATGGGTGCTATCATACCCGTGCCTACTTTTACTTCCTTCTTTTCACTACCGGTACCTAAGTCTACGAGTTCTATCTCTTCTTGATGTGGCCTCATCTCTCGATCCTCCCGAGTGATTATCCTCTCCAGCTCTGGGGGAAGCCCTACATCCTCGTCCTCTTCATCCTCCGCCCGACTTGCTTTTTGCTCGAAATTGACGGTCGGGTCCCCAGTATTAGTACCTTCGCGGGACTCATCGTCGGATCTGTATCATATATGCATAACAAGGAAATAAACATGCAAATGAATGAGAATGGGTAGAGGCGCAAGAACAGATGAAGAAAGATCTTTATATTAACTTCAAGAAGAAAAGACATAATGCCTTAACAAAAGGAAACCCTAAAGTCTAGGCCCGACTGTAGAGTTTTAAAGCTAAAAAGGTTACATTATGCTTGTTGTGTAAACCTTCGGGCGTTCCTCCACCCGCCAATTTCCTAGTTGGAAACCGGGAGGGCATGGCTGTACCAAATCTGATCTCCTCGGGGAGTCCTCATCGCATATCGCAGCGACTTGTCCTTCGCACCTCAAACCCGCACTCACGAAGCTCCTACTGATGTGGCACGGCAGAGCCTCTTTGGCTTGTTGTCCCGACCACGGGCCTTGGCCTTTGTTCTTCCTTTCCGAGATGTTTTTCCTTATGTCATCCCGCGTAGGTTTATAGCCTAACCCAAACTTCCCGCGGTTTCCTCTGATACTTACCAGGCTGGCCCTGCCGCCGTTATTCTTGCCCAAACCCATTCCAGGCTCATAGCCGTGCCCTAACATCACCCGGGCCACCATCATTGCCACGCCAGACAGGCGGGGCTGCCTAGGGAGGGAATCTGTGGAAGCGATGCTTACCACCTCAAAAGATTGGAAAGCCATTTCCAATGACTCCTCCGCGGATTCCACATACGGCATAGAGGAAGAACAACTTACCAGGACATCTTCCTCGCCTGATACTATGACCAAATGTCCTTCCACTACAAACTTCAGCTTTTGGTGGAGTATGAAGGGGACGACTCCTACTGAGTGGATCCATGGATGCCCTAAAAGACAACTGTAGGCTGGATTGATATCCATCACTTGGAATGTAACTCGGCAGGTGTGAGGCCCTATCTGTACTGGGAGGATGATCTCCCCCCTCACCTCTCGGCGGCTGCCATCGAAGGCACGGACCACCATGGAACTCGGCCTCAGGTGGGAGGTGTTAAATGGAAACTTCTCCAATGTGCTCTTGGGCATCACATTCAGGCTTGAGCCGTTGTCGATGAGTACTTTGGCCATAACGTGTTCCATGCATTTGACCGACACATGTAAAGCCCTATTATGTCCTCTCCCCTCGGCGGGGATTTCCTCTTCAGGGAAGGTGAGGTAATTGTTGGTTGTGATGTTATTGACGATCCCCTCAAAGCCTTCTACGGACATGTCTTGGGCTACGTGATCTTCATTCAAAAATTTTACCAATAAAGCTCGGTGAGGCTTAGAGCTCATGAGCAGCTCCAGAAGGGAGACTCTAGCTGGGGTCTTGTTGAGTTGCTCCATGACTTTGAACTCGCTTTGTTGGATAATGTAGAGGAACTCGCTGGCCTCCTCGAGTGATACCTCTTTCTTGCCGCAGCGCTTTCTCCCCTCGGCAAATTCCTCCGTCGGAACCTCCTCGTCCAGTGCGGGGATCACCTTGACATTTTGTCCTTCGTTTACTTTTGTTTTCCCTTTAGCGTTTGCGTGCTGCGTTGGTAGGCCAGGGGGTGCAAACACGCAACCGCTGCGGGTTATGCTGCTCAGCCCGGTGATGTTGGTTACTTTGCCCGGTAGTGAGTCAACGTCGGTAGCTTTTTCCTTCATACCACCCGGAGGGGCGTACCTCCATGGAACTGTGTGACTGTTCTTGTAAGGAAACGGAATAGGTCTAACGCCTGACACTGCCAAGGGGTGTCGAGGCCTTTGGGGAGCTGTGTCCTTGGTGAAGTGTATTACCAAGGGTTTAGGCCTTCTAGGGCCTTCCTTATCTGTTGACTGCATGCATATATGTTGTTCTTCTTCCCCCTCATTGCTGACCTCAAGCCAGCCTTGGTCTATCATTTGTTGCAGTAGATCTTCTACGGCTGAACACGTTTCCATATCATGCAGCAGGTCCGGATGCATTAAACATGAATCCTCATTGTGCTCGACATGGGGAATCACGCCCGCCTTTTGCAAGGCTTTGTAGATAAACGTTATGGAGGTCGTTATGTCCTTCAAAATTTTGGGCCCGTGCGACCTACTCACCTCGATGGCATTAACAGCTCCTCCTCCATGATTGGCAAGAGGGTTTGTCTTTATGTTGGGCACGTCCTCTTGAAACGTCAACCATCCGGCTTCTATCAAACTTTGGACCTTGTTCTTCAAGGCCAAGCACTATTCGACCGAGTGGCCCTGGGCTCCCCCATGGTATGCGCAAGTTGCGCTAGGGTTATACCACTTTGGGAATAGAGGCTGGGGGACCTTTCCCGGAATCACCATGGCCAATTGGTTGGCGATAAGAGACGATAAGAGATCCCTATACATCATTGGGATCGGGGCAAAAATCTGAGCTTGCCTTGGAGAGAAGTTCCTCGTCGTGTTGGGGCCCAAGCCAAAGTGGGCATTGTTGGTTGGGTGAGGCCGGGTTGGAGCCGGAGCCTAAGGAGCTCCCCCCCTGTGGGGGCGTGGGCGCCCTCGGTTGGGTGAGCGCTGTGTCGGAAGAGCCCCCGGCGCCAGCCGAAAAACTCGGATGATGCTATGCGTATTGGTGGGTACCGTGGGGGGTTTGCGGCGGCTTGGGCCATACAGGTGTTGAAGTGACGGCATGGGCATCTCCCTCTTTCTTCTTGGCCCCAGCTGTTCTGGTCCTCCTACCGCTGGTACCTATCGGGAGACGTAATCAAACTTTCCCCTCTTCAAACTCACCTCAATCCTTTCTCTGGCGAAAACCAAGTCTGTGAAGCTAGAGGGCATGTAGCCCACTAATTTCTCATAGTAGAATACAGGCAAGGTATCCACCATCATAGTAACCATTTCTTTCTCGACCATGGGAGGGGCTACTTGCGCTGCTAGGTCCCTCCAACGCTGAGCGTATTCCTTAAAAGACTCATGTTCCCGTTTAATCATATTTTGTAGTTGAGTTCGGTCAGGAGCCATGTCAGAATTGTACTGATACTGCCTAAGGAAGGCCGTAATCAGATCCTTCCAGGTACGAATGTGGGAAGCTTCTAGGTTAGTGTACCAGATGACTGCTGCCCTAACCAAACTATCTTTAAAGAAATGCATCAATAACTTCTCGTCCCTAGAATATGCACCCATCTTTCAGCAATACATTTTTAGGTGATTCTTGTGGCGTCCCCAAAATAATGACTGGTTTGAAAGTAATGATTTCATTAACAAAAACCATGGTAATTTTTTTTCTTTTTCTTTTTCATTTCTTTCTCTTTTCACCATAACAAGGTTTAGAAGGAAAATCCTCACTACAGAGTCCTGAATGGCCAGTTCACAACTCTATTCGGAGTCATTTCTTTCTTACCGCTCATCATCTCTAAACTATTTTGCTGTTTCAAAAGGAAGAATGTACCAGCCATTACTTTAGGTCGTCACGTGAAAATGAAAGAATAAAATGCGGTCGGTAAACTCTTTTCAAATACAGCTTGTTAACATTTCCTTTTCAAATAACAAGATAAAACATAATTATATTCATCATTTAAAGTTGTTCAAAATATGGGAGTTTTACAAAATACAGTGTCATCCAGAGCAAAGGTGTCCATAGTGGTGGCTTCAGCCACACGTATACAATCATCAAATTCCTATACATCAGGTCTACCCATACAAAAACAAAAGAGTAAACCTAACAGTCAGTCCTAGATACACCCACCCTCAAAAAGTATACGAAACTAATCCAAAAAGCTGTCCACTAGGATGAAGAGCCTCTGCTGATCGCCATCTCCCCCGGGCCACTATCCTCCGTAGAGTCTGCCTCAGATGCCGACATGACTTCCTCGGGAGAATCCACCTCAAGAAGTGGATCCTCATCACCCTCTAGAAATTCAAGGGCATCCACAGCAGGCTCGGGAGGTAGCTCCTCCAGATCCTCCTCGGGGTCTTCCTCGGATGACGTTACCTCGATCACTTGGATGGGCTCCACTAGACGATATGGTGTAGGTGTAGGTAGTATCCACTCCACAGTGCGCTGAAGCGTCCGTGCTGGTTCATCTGGATGCACCAAAGAAGTAGCCGTGAATCGAATGGTGCCCCGAAATCGACACCTCGTGTTGCCTTCGAGGGTCTCCCAAGCTCCCTCTAGGCACTCCATCTCCACTCGATCATGGATTAGCTGTGCCGCCATCACGATCTACAAGAAGGAAAAGAAAGGGGTAGACTCTTTCACAAGAATCTAACTATGCCGCAACACAATACGTTTTATAACCACTACATGCAATTAAAAGGAGTATCTTAAGGCTTTTCATCTCTGGTAATCGATTACACAGCCTTGGTAATCGATTACCAGAGGCTAAACTTGAATTACACAGCCTCAGGACATGAAATATGCAAAAATGCACTGTGTAATCGATTACACATACCTGGTAATCGATTACCAGTGACCCATCCCTCTGTGTAATCGATTACACAGGCTGGTAATCGATTACCAGAGGCTCCCTTAGTTTCCTGACTTCGTTTTCAAGCCTGGTAATCGATTACGCCCCTTGGTAATCGATTACCAGAGGCCATCTTAGCCTCCTGTCTTCATTTTTAAGCCTTGTAATCGATTACCCACCCTTGGTAATCGATTACCAGAGGCCACAACCCATATATCACACAAAATTCACAGCTGGCCAGCCACCACAAGCCTCCTTGCTTTGTGGTCTTTGTTCCTTTTATCTGTTGACTGCCAGGAGCTCGCCTGTTTAGGTACATCACAGGTTCTCACTGACCGACTATGCCCGGGTTGGGTCGGGATTGGTCAAGCTTGGTTTTGGGCAATAGCACCCCACCTGACGTCCCCAAGGTCTCCTGACCCCCGCGACATATCTCCAGGTACCACTCTGTGGTCAACAATAAAAGCAGGAAGTTTCACCCTTCAACACTTCCTCATCTCAAGCTTGTAGGATTATGGGGTACCCATCACATGTGGTACTAGGTGGCGGTCGGGCGATGGTGCACAACAAGTTTTCCACATCCACAAAGCGCGCATAAACCCACCATCCCCTGTTGCCCACCTCCAACTGAGCTCACGTACTCTCACGTAGCCCATATCCTCGTTTCTCTCAACACCGGGTCCACATCAATCCTCCCAAGCTTCCACAACATCCAAGCAAAACAACATTCAAACAGCACAAGCTATCATAGCCAAGCAAAACAGAGCAAAGGCAGAAAACTCTGCCAAAACACCAACCAAATCACAGCTTTTCTCACTTAAAGACCCCAGTAACAATTCCTTCGTTCCGGTTCATTAACCGTTGGATCGACTCGAAAATTTTACTGGAAGTCTCTAGTACATAAGCCTACATTTTGACCGTTGGGATCTACTGGCAAACATCCAGAACTCATTCTGTACTACTCTTTCCACAGCCAACCACACACAAGCATTTTTCTGCACAAAGCCAAAATCCTGCTGCACCTATTTTGACAGCAAAATTCTGCATAAGTGCAGATTTCGAAAATCACACTTCCCCTCATCCAATCTTGCCCAAATCAAATCCTACAAGTCCCAAATCCTGCATCAATCATGTCTAAACCAAAGTCAAGCTTCAAACCACAGCAACACAAAATCTAGGTGTCCAAAACCCCTCAATTCAATGGGTTTTCTAGGTTTGAAAAGTGAAATTGAGAATGAGGTAAATTTGAAGCAAACTCTCACCTCACACCAGTCCATAACATCTATTGAGACTTGTTCAAACTGGTTTTACACCTAAAATCTCACCGAATCAAAATTTGACTCTTCAACACCCAAATTTTGTCTTAGAAATAGCTCTTTGTTCACTTTGGTCATTTGTTTTTCTCTCTAGCACAGTCCAAGCTTTCTCATAAGTCCTAAATGACATTTCAAGCTAAGATTTACTCACTCTAACCTCTAAATACTACCAATTCCAGATTTGGCCTTCCAGCCCTCAAAAATTCACTCTTTTTCCACTTCTAACACCACATTCTTACTTTCTAACCCTAGGTTAGTTCTACCCTTCATCTCTAACAGTTTTCCATAAGCAATTTCAGCATATAAACATCACCAACATCATCACAAAAACCCTAAAACAGAATGGGTATGTTTAACACATCCAAACATGGCGATTTCAACAAGCTTTCAACAAGAATCTTCACAAATAACTATCATGAAGCAGAAAACTAACAAGACTACCCATCATTTCTCCCAAAACCCCATACCCACGAAAATCAAGAGGGAAAGAAGTCCACCCAAACCTGAAATTTCGAAGTCCCACTTGTAGCCACGCACTTCACAACTCCAAAAATGCCCTCCTTTCGCGATTTGGAGCAGAAATGATGGCCAAAGGTTGGAGCTTTGTTGGGCAACAATGGTGGAGGAAGAAGAGAAGAAGAAGGCTGCGTGAGAGAGAGGGAGAGCTTCTGAATTTTTCTGCTTTGGCTGAGTGAGGAGAGAGAAAAGCTTTTTAGTTTTAAATAAAAGGGTTTTCTCTTTTTCTATTATTTTATTTAAGCAATGCCACATGTCTCCATTTGAGTGGAGCAAGAAGGGCCCACTTTCCCTTTTTGACTGTGACCCATACTCAGCCACAAAAGTGAGGAAAATCTGACCTTTGAAACGCTAAAATCCTGCCTCGGTTTGTGTGCCGTTTCTCTGGTTCCAGTTCCTCGCATTTCTCTGCGTCCGTCGGGGCCAGTTTTCGAAAGTAACCAATATATATATCAAAACGCTCAGAATAAAACCCCGAGCGTGATTCAGAGGTTGGTTTCGTTAAATTTTAAGTCGCACGCAAGACGATAATTAATTAGGAATTAACCCGTAACCTCCCAGTTATGGATTTCTCTTCCTTAATTAGCCTAACCCGCGTATCTTGCCCCCACTATTCCTACCCTTACCAAGAACATATATGCATATACACTGAATAATACTTATATATATATATATATATATATATATATATATATATATATATATATATATATATATATATATATATATATATATATATATATATATATATATATATATATATATATATATATATAATCATTCAAAATACATCGTTTTCAAAATTTCCAGGTAGAAATTTCCAGGATGTCACAATTCTTAGGACAAGTCGTCACTTTGTACCTATCGAAGTCAGGTACCTTGAACTTCGGAAGGATGACGATGTCCGGCACTAGGCACAGGTCGGTCATGTCTGCGAATGGATAATCATTGAATCCTTCAACAGCCCTCAACCTCTCTTCAATGAGATCAAGTTTCCCCTTTCCTTCCGCTGCCGGGGGTGGTCCTCCCACGGACAGAAACATTGGCTGCGTTGGGTGTCTTCGAGGCTCTCCCGTGATGTTGGGTTGAGGTAGTGCGTTCGGCGGCGGCCCCTCAGCAGGAAACGGGGAGTAGGAGTCGATGTCTCCCTGAGCATGCTCTCGAGGATTCTCGTGGACCACGTCAGGATGTCGAGGAGGTTCCCCTTCGAGGATGAGGGGAGGAACGTGACCTACGTCTTCATGTATGGCTAGTGGTGTGTAATTGGGCAGTAAACTGTAGGGATAAGTACCTCGATTGTACCCCGGATGGGGGTTGTTGATATGCCCTGGTGTGCTTCCCTCTCATCCCACCATGTTTGGAATAGGATGGTGCACAGCAGTCAGGAGAGTCGGGCCTACCTCGGCAACCGAGCTAACGGCAGCGGCGGTGGCCAGGTTACTCTCCATTTGTTGTTTCATCCCCAGTATGGTGTTCATCATGGAAGTCATTTGTTCTTTCAAAGCCGACATGTCGGCTTTCATCTGTTCCTGTACTTCCTCTAGGTCACCCATCGTCCTAGATTTGGATCTGGTGCGATAAGGATGCCTTGGGGCGCGCTTAGTTATGGCGTCTTTCCTAAAAAGACCAAATGTGAGGAGTACGTAATGAGGAATGAATGCATGCTAGAGATAAAATGTGGGAGTGATTTGATTCGCACATATTTTTTGGAGTAAAATCACAGGATAAACTCATTTTATTCAGAAAGTTATAAGTAGTCAAGATCTGAGTGACAATACAAACTTCCTAGCGGTTCCTAATTATATGGGCCATCAAGTCTATCATATGCTGACAATAGCTGAGGAGCCTGTGGATTTCCTCGGGGGCGGAGCACGTGTCTGCCATTGCTTTGGCCTTTGCCAGTAATCGGGGAAGTTCTTGACTCCCGTTCAAAGTAAGAGCAAACTGGTTCATCCACATCGTCGCTTCTTGATGTAATGAGTTAATCACCCTTCCTCTAGCCTCTGTTTCCGCGTACACTCGGGCGTATTCGTCCGCCACTTTGTGCTCGTGGGCGGTGGCCAAATTTAATTCTTCTTTATACTTGTTGATGATGGCCAACATGTTTGTTTCGGTCTCGCATAACCGTTGAGACAAACTCCTCTTTGACCTTAGGCAAGTCTTCAACTCATCCTTTAGAATCATGCCATCTACTCGCGATTGGTCCATTTCCTCTCTTCGGAGCTTAAGTTCGTTTTTACTGCCCCTCAGAACTTGTTCCGGCCATGTTCTTCCTTGCGGGCCCTCTTGGTCTCTTGCTCTAAGGCCTTGGTGGTGGCTAGGTTGACGTCTCTCAATTCGGCGTTCTCTTTTTGGATCCTAATAGTTGTTTACTTGAACTTTTCTTTGGCTGTTTGGGCTTTCTCAAGCTCTGTTTTGAGGGCTTGTATCTCTTCATCTTCTTCCGAAGCTTCACCCTCCGCCTCTTTAGTGGTTCTCAAATTCGAGAGCCAATCCAGACCTTGTGCGTAGGCTTTCAACCACCTATGGTAGCCGCTGATGGGCCCGTTGCTACTTCCTCTAAGTTCCTTGTCCTTCTTTTGCACCATTTCCCATGCCTTGCGGACCCTTTGAAGCATCCCCGTGTTGGTGCTATTGAAACCTCGTGCAATAAAGGGTGTGAGGACTTCCTCTAATGGTCCTCCTCTCTTAGGGTAGCCAAGTTGTCTTATGGCGAGGACGGGATTGTAATTAATGCAACCCCTCGTCCCCATCAAGGGAACATTTGGAAATTCCCCGCACAAAATAAGAATCCCGGTTCTTCCTTCTTTCCATCGGGGGAACCAATTGACAGATGCTCCTTCTTTGCTTGCTAAGAGTTGGTCCCAGTTTGCCTCCTTTTTCTCGGTGCATGAGCGGTGGCCTTCTAGCGGGCAAACGTGTCTCACCTCTTGGAGAAAAAGGTGTGAAACCAACCATATGTAGAGGCCCGGTGTACAGCAAACGATCCTTGCACTATTCTTCTCACATCTTCAGCCGAATGTGTCATATAGATCGGCTAAGATAGCAACAACCGGGCTTTCCTTGCGGTCGTAAAAGGCGAGAAAAGCATTAGTCGCTGCCTGGTCCACCAACCCTTCCACATTTGGAAAGAGGACCACCCCGAAGATCAAGAGTGCCAGGTTGTCCATGAACGGGGCCCATTCGTCTTGACTTGCCAAGGTTCTCGCCTTTGCTTCCAAACATTTCTGTGGTACTCCAACCACCCCATTTTCGACTTGCTTTCCGCGGTCCAATTCCTGTGTCGAGATTTTGACTATTTTAGAAATTCTAGCTAAGGAGGGATGGAAGCCTGAGAAAAGATATGGTTTCCTTCTTCCCAGAAGGCATCCCAGGATCTCTTCAAACTCTTCCACCGTGGGTGTTAACTGGAAGTCCCCAAAGGTGAAGCACCTCAAAGGCTTGTCATAATATTGGGCGAGGGAGGCAATGGCCTCCGTGGAGACCTCCGCCATGGTTAGGTCCCAGATCTTACCATAGGCTTTGTGAAAGGCTTGTCGCTAGAGCTGACCCATCAACTGTCCTAACTCTTTCAGACTGGCGGCTCCTAGGCTCTTGATCTTAACTTGATAGAACCTCATTTTAAGCCAAGGCGCCTGACTCGATCCCATGTTTTACTAAAGTGGAATAAAAACCTGTGCGAATCAAGACTCCGATATCTATCACAAGTGAAATGGATGAATGCATGAAGAAATGTGTATGGCGCAGATACATTTTATGGATATGAGAGCCCGGGAGATTATCTCTTTCTTAAATACAGCATTCGGGCAGCACAGCGCCTGATGCATGCATTTAAGAAGGTGACACGGACCTTCCGTCTTCTCGTGACAAAGTGAGGGGATCAAGACGCAACATGTGCATGATGACATGATGCATATGCGAAAAAGAAAGGGTAACAAGGAGATGCACACAGCATGGCAATATCCTCAAATAATCATACAGCGAAGGCATACATGACATTTAGGTTATATGCATGGCAGTGTTTAAAAGGTACGCAGTGTGTTCGCTTCGTGCCCCTATTTTAGGGACCTAAATGGGAGGAACTAAAAGGCTTTTATTGATAATTCCCAAGGTGGTCATATCTCTCTTGATGGTTTCTAGAGGTATCATCCCCTTCGATTAACATATTGCGGTAGTAGGGACTACCAGCAACAATATGTTATCAAAGAGAAAAACTCTAGATGATGGTTCACTGTTATCAAGCAAGTCGGAAACCCAGCATGACCACAGATTCACCTCCACTCCTTATGTTTCCACGGACCCGGGTATAGGGCCCCTTTTCAATTCACCGTGTGTGCAAAAATGTGTCGGTGTTGTGTGCATCAAATGAATACATATTTATCTCATGCATACATTAAAACACAATTAAAGCATCGAAGAATTATATACAAGAACGTAAGGGAAATAAAAGGAAACTGACAAAAAAGGAAGTCATGATATTGCACGAGATTAGAAGGCCTAACTCTCTAAAAATAGTCCCCAGTGGAGTCATCAATTGTCGCAACCTACCCTTCGGCAGGAGGGCGACACGAGACTCACGGGTGCGTCTTCCAAGGGAGGAAAATGTGCGGAGTCGCCACCAACGTTTATTTGAGGAAAACATCGGAAAAATCGGAAAGGTGTGGTCTACAAACTTTAATTGTGAAAGGTTCGGGAGTTGTTTTTACTCACGGGAAAGGTATTAGCACCCCACGCGTCTGTCACAAGGGACGACAGCTTTTAACCAAGTGTGCAATATCATGTCTTCGATTTGTTTTATTTTCCCCTTTTTACGTTTTTATGTCTTTTTATGCCTTTTTATATTTTTTTATCTTTTCGGGGTTGACAAGGGTGTTTCCCTTGCTCCTACGTACCCTCAATTGCGATGAGGAAATCAGACCTATGTAGTTCTTTGAGAATTGAACGTTGGTTAAGTTGTTTTTATCTTTTTTGCAAGATATATTTTGACCGAACAAAAGTCGTTTAAGGCATTGGACCACTAAACGATCTTTTGATTTTTGGAAAGGAGAGAAACGTTAAGGCATTGGACCATTAACGATCTCTTGGGGTGGTTGACAAAAGCGGTAAAGTTACATGCTATTTTTATGCTTTTGAACGGTCCATGTTAACCGATAAAAGCAAAGAGGATCGTTTAAGGTGTTGGACCTTAAAACGGTTTTTTAGTGATTTTTGCGGACAAAGCTTGATTTGTGAGTTGATTTTAGCTTTAGTTTCACTTTGGTTATTAGTCAATTCATTCAAGGAAACTTCCAAAGGAAAACGTCCGATTGATTTTTTTTATCATTTTATTCAAAGATATTTTGATTATTTTATTATTATTTTGCCTTTTTTTGGTTTAACCGTGGTTATAGTGTGAACGATCGGTTAGATTTTATTTTAATGGTGATTAAACGAAATTACCACACAAATGATCGATTGAAATTCATTTTATCATTTATTTAGTGAGAAAACGGCTCAAATAAATGGTTAAAGCACGTTAAAAGGGGGTACAAAAAACAAACGAAATGAAAAAATAAAAGTACGCGAAACAAGTAGGGACCACTAAGGGTGCAGAGAATGAATTGAAAGATTCGATTTCGGAAACTTACCGATTGAAGACCAAAGAATGGTGAAGAACGAACGAAGAACGATGAAGAACGGTGAAGAATCTCCACGAAATCTCTTACGGAAACGTCTTGAAAGCGTTACGGAAGCGCCTCGGCTTGGATTTTTTCCATGGAAACTATTTTTCTCACTAATTTCGAGAGAATTCTCAATACCAGAAGGGCTGAACATTTTTGCTCTGCCCCCTCTCCCCTATTTATAAGAGAAAAAAGGGAGGTGGTTGCCACCCAGCTCGCCCAGGCGAGCTCAGCTTGCCCAAGCGAGCAGGGTTGCTTCCACCAGAAGGCACCGCCTTCTTTTGGAACCCTCAGGTAGGCCCAAGTGGGCCTAGTTGCTATTTGCACCCCCTTTTTCACTAAACACACCCCTTTTTGTGTTTTTTATTGATTCATTTTCGAAACATTACAGAACTTTACGGATTACATAACGACACCCATTTTCTTTTTGGAATGTTGTGAAAACTTACGGATTACGCAAAGATGCTTGTTTTTCCTTCCAGAATGTTGCAAAACTTTACGGATTGTGCAACAATGCTCTTTTTGACTTCCAGAATGTTGCGAAACTTTACGGATTGTGCAAAAATGCTTATTTTGACTTCCAAAATTCTGCGAGACTTTACGGATTACACAACGATGGGTGTTAAACATTTTGAGGCGGTCAAGAGAAGGTCGCATGCCAACAAATAATGGTCCCCGAACAAAATTAGGGTATGACAATAGCAGAAAATTGCTTTTCGGATAAAGAATGTTAGCATCGCACATCAGTGATCTTGATTGCCCTTTGAAGAAGCATGTCCATGTAAATTGTCATGCCTTTTGCCCCACTTTAGACTCAACACACCTACTGCTCTGATTGATAACCTCAAGACATCATTTACCCTCATTTTGACCCTATTTTTTGCCTGAGATGCTCTTTCGAGTTTTCAACTTAGGGGGTCACTCTAATTTTTTCTTAGATTGCCCTTTTGTATTTTCAACCTAGTGAGCTTTCTTTCTTTATTTCTTTTTTAAGCATAGTATTTCTTCACTACGCCAAAGTTCACAGTGCATGGTATGTCCTTGACATCCATGTTTATGAGGATCAAAGTTCCTCCAAAGAATGACAAAAGAACATTGAGAAGACTAGTGATGAGCTTTTTCCTAAACAAGGATGTGTTGTATAAGAAAAATCATGATATGGCATTGCTCAAATGCGTAGATGTCATTGAAGCGCAAAAGATCATTAAAGAAGTTCATGAAGGGTCCTTTATCACTCATACCAATGGGTATACCATGGCAAGAAAGATCTTGAGGGCTGGATATTACTTGTTAACCATGGAGGCAGACTATTATAATTATGTGAGGAAATGTCACAAGTGTCAAACATATACTGATAGCATTAATGCTCCACTAATGTCGTTGAATGTACTATAATCTCCTTGGCCTTTTTCTGTGTGGCAAATGGATGCATTGGGCCCATGGAACCCAAAGCATCAAATGGACATCGCTTCATTCTAGTAGGAATTGATTATTTCACTAAATGGGTCGAAGCTGCTTCATATGCTAGTGTAACTCGAAATATGATAGTGAAATTCATCAAGATAGAATTGATTTGTCGCTATGGCATACCAAGCAAACTCATCACCGACAATCCAATTAATTTGAACAATAAGATGATGATAAAGTTGTGTGATGACTTCAAAGGGCAATCAAGATCACTGATGTGCGACATTGTTTATTTGAAAAACGTCATTTTTGCTATCATTTGGTTTCAAGTTCATTGTACATACCTTTCTCTTTGTTATGTAATGATAGCCTCTGTAAATACATTCTCTCTTTTTGGAATAAAATTTCCTTTTTTTCTTTCTTTGTTTGTTCATCGTGCCTTTAATAATGATATACTGAAAGGAAATAGTACTTTAAATCTCAAAGCATTATATTTACTTTAATAAGTTTTTGAAAGCTACAATGGGTTTGATGAATTTGACAACGTGATTAGCAGAATAACCTCACTACCAGCTAACAAACTTTAGCAGTAGCTTGAGAACAACACAAGGAAGTACTCCAATGTTGTTTGACCAAAGGAGAGACAAGTCACATTTCCTCCATCATCTATGAATCGTAGGGCGCATGATTCATGATATCTTTGCATCCTATCTCATTTGCATTGCATTGCATTTCTTGTGCTTCATTCCCATTTGAACTTCTTAGTCCATGAAGCCTTTATTTTTTTCTTAGACCTTCAAGGGTGTAGCATAGGTTCCTTTAGTTACAGAGTTACCTAGCCCCTTGCCCTTTCTCTTCAAGTCAATACTTACCTAGCACAAATTACAATGTTTTCTTGAAGCTCGGTACTGCTTAGCACAACTTACGATCACTTCAGTTTCCATGATCGAGCGGTCTAACATCAACATTCCATCTTCAAAGCCCAGAACCGACCCGACAACAAAAACTAAGCCCCGAACTAACCTGGCACCAACAGTCAAATTTTGGAACAATCCCAGCACCGACAATCAAAGCTTGGAACCGACTCGGCACCAATAGTTGGTGTCTCATGATATCTTTGCATCATATCTCATTTGCATTGCATTACACTTCTTGTGCTTCATTCCCATTTAAACTTCTTAGTCCGTGAAGCCTCTATTTTTTTCTTAGACCTTCAAAGGTGTAGCATATGTTCCTTTAGTTACAAAGTTACCTAGCCCCTTTCCATTCTCTTCAAGCTAGTACTTACCTGGCATAAGTTACAATGTTTTTTTGAAGCCCAGTACCACTTGGCATAACTTACAATCATTTCAGTTTCAATGAACAAGTGGTCTAACATCAAAATTTCATCTTCAAAGCCCAGAATCGACCTGGCACCAACAGCCAAGCTCGAAATTGACCTGGCACCAACAATTAAAGCTCAAAACCAACCCAGAACCAGTAGTCAAAGCCTAGAACCAACCTGGCACCAACAATCAAAGCCTGAAACCAACCCGACACCAACAACTAAAGCCCAAAATTGACCCGATGATGCAATCCTACCCCGCAAGGGCATTGGATAGAAGATTCTAAGAAGATTGGGCCAGAGATGCAAGAGAAGGCCCTAGGGTTCTCATGAGTCTTAGGGTAGATTTTGTGCCCATGGGCTAAGTATGAGCTCGCTTATCTTTGTACATATTAGATTAAGGTTTCATTATTTTTTTGGCCTTGTATTTAGGGCTCCACAATATAGGTAAGGTACTCTAGAAATGTAGGATTTTTCAACCCTTGTATTTTAGGGCACCTAGACTAGTTTTTGTATTAGGGATAGTTTTGTAATTTCACATCCATTAAGTGAATATTTGATGTGTGTTGGAAAATAAATTTAATTGAATTGGGAGAAGCCCAATCCAATTAAATTTTAGAGGGGGAGGTGAGTATTTGCTTGCTACACCACATTGCCACATCATATAGTCACACTTTGTGCATGTCCTTCATGTTTTACATGCCTCATGACACCTAAGCATACTTAGTGGAGAATCTTGGAATTGATCTTGGATTAGTGGGCTGAACCATAGCTAAATTTTACTAATCATAATTAGTGAAATTTTGGCTTCACAAAAATTCAAGTAAAATTTGAATAGAAATTCAAATTTCCCTCCAATTTTGTGTGACACTTAGGCTATAAATAGATGCCATATGTGTGCATTTTTTCAACTTTGATCATTTTCCATGGCCTCCTATGGTGGTGAGCTTCTTCTAGACTCATCTTCTCCTTGAAGTGGCATCTCCTCTCTCTCTTCCTTTTCTATTTCGCTGTCATTCATCTTCCAAGAAACAAAGGAATCCATTGATGAAGAAGATCCTAGGCTTACAAGCTCCAATGGAGCTTACATCACCCGACACCAACAGTCAAGCCCAAAACTGATTCAACACCAACAGTCGAGTCCGGCACCAACAAGCAAGGCTGAAGTCGACTTGACACCATCATTCAATCTCGAAAATGGCCCAACAACAACATTCAATCTCAAAATCAACCTGACACTTGCTAGAAGCCCAAAATCTACCTGGAAAATGTATTCAACACCTGAACTCAAGCCTATCATTTGCTCGACAACTTCAAAGAGTTTCTACTTGATCATCACCACATATTGGGTTCCTGAATAAAATTGATTCAGTTCTTTACTTGTCTCTTACCATAATAATCATCATTATTATATTATTTGATAAGACACCAGTAAAAAGGGACAACTGTGAATAACCAATTTTATCCAGAAAAATATTTTAATCTTTTTAAAATATTAAATAAATATAAAAGAGATAAGTTAGTTGTGTAATTGATAGATAGTGAATAGTGAAGAGAAATAGGTGGATGAGTGGGATTAAGTGGTTACATCAAAAACCTAGAAGAGATCTATAAACACCACACTTACATAACGAAAAAAAGAAGAAGAAAAGACTGACGAGTGGAGCAAAAATTTCTTTTTGTGCAGCTACACATTTGCAAAATTCCATAAGCTTTAGACAAGTGAAAAGTCATCTTCAGAGATTTTGCATCATTTCATTTATTTTATCCTTTTTTCTTTTGTAATACATAGAAATAGAAATGTGTATGACATTTGCTCATGAATGTAAGATACCCAATTCTCTCACTCTCTCTTTGTGTTTTCCTTATTTTTATCAAGTTTGTGTTTCTACAACCGATGTTTTGTGTCCAACATTCATTTTTTTTCTAATTCATTTTTTCTTATATGTAACATGATGTGGGTCAGTGGGTGTAATGTGACACTATTTGTTTGTGTACTTAGGAGTAGCAAATAGGATATTAGGAAAACTAGTTTTGGTTTTAAGTTTTTTTTCTCTTGTATTCTTTTTTTAATATTTGTTTCATTTTGTGTTTTGATATGTTCATGACATGTTGCTTATTCAGGACCTCAATGTTTAGGAGTTCTACTTTGATTTCTAGCTTGTTTATTTATGAAGTAATAATAAAAATATCAAAATCATACATTGTTTTATTTAGATTTGTGTGTGTAGTATTGTACATAAGGTTACGATCTAGGATGCAACCATTATGTTTTGTTAGTTCATTGCAAAATAAAAAGAGATTCTGATTTTCTGCCTTTTGATTCACTCATATTGTTTAAATATTTGCAATATCAAATAAAAAATAATCTCTTTTTACTTCATGCAATAGTTTGATAATATTAATTGATAGTAATTCTACCCTTAAATTATAATATTTTTAAATTAAAAGAGTTTACATAATAGTCATTTGCTATCATAAACTCTTGGGCTAGCCTAAATTTAAAAAATAAAAAATTGTAATAACAATATTTTATGAAAATAAACAACAATTTATGACATTAATTGAATATGGATTCTATCTTTAGCATTGTGAATTTTGAGGATTTGATGACTAGCCATTTGCTAGCTTAAATCCTTGTGCTAAGTTTTAATAGAGTATAAAAAATGGAGTTTTTTTTATAATAAGATTCAAGAATATGTTTTTTGAGCTAAAGTAAATATTTATAAAATTAATGATGTTGCGTAATTAATTAGAGGTAATGTTTTCTACAAGACATTGTAGAGTGGTCCCGGTTGCCATAGATGGCAAAATCCATTAGGGACGTTTTTTCTAGAGTCGATCCTACAATAATTAATTGCACAAAATTATAAGTTTATAAATATTTATGTTACCTTTTTTTTTCTTTATTTCTTGTATATTTTGTGTCTTTGTTGTATGAGTTCTTTTATTTATATATTTTGATTATTTTTTTATTTTATAAATATTTACTTTAACTCATTTATCCTTAAGATTTTTAATTAAAATATGATATTAAGTTACTCATGATCCATTATTGTAAATCTCTCACCGTATACCCCTTCTGATTTTTTCAATAAATATCTTTGTTTTGAGTCCTATAATCCTACTACCATATGTACATACTAATTGTGTAATTATGAGAAGCTATACAAAAATTAAAATATGATTCACGAAAATACTATTTTTAAAATATTCATAACAGAGAAATTTAATTTTTAGTTTTTCCAACTTAAATGCCTGAAAAAAAAAAAATCAGAGAATCCCTGCCAATCACCCCTTACATAAAAAACAAAATTTGGGAGCACAGCGGCAAGGGGAGTAAACGAGCTTTCCACTTTGATTCTTTCCGAAATCGAAGCTGTAACGAAATCTCTGCCACGGGACAGCGACACCGTACGACCTTCCCATTGTTTCCTCAACGTGAACAATACAACACCACACCACCACCCACTAACAATACCTAAAGCCTAACGAACCCTAATTCTTGATCATTGCTCAATTCTTTGTTCCCTTCCCATCTCGGAGACACGAATTCGCCTTCTTCCTCATTTCCCAAACAAATTTCCCCTCCGCACTCCCCCAATTTATTCTTTTTTTCGCATTTTATTTTACCCTTTTGAACCTGTGGCTTCTTTTCGACGCCCCCCATGTATCAGGTTTTGTTATGCTTCTTCTGCTTCAGTTTTGTCAATTACTAGTCGTTCTGAACTGTAATTTGTTGTTAATAACTCTATTTCTTTAGAATTTGAATTATTGCTAATGCTAGATTGATGGGTTCTATGAATTTCACTTTGTGTCCTTTATTTCTTCTGTGTTTTTCTTTTACATTTAAGTATGTGATTATTTTTGCCTAGTCAATTTAGGTTGAGACAAATGTGGTAGTGTTATATTGTTAGGATAGTGATGAACAGGACCTACCAGTACTATGCTGGTTTGGGGGAAATGTTGGAAAAAAAAAATAATAAATATTGAAATTTGGATTGTCTAGGGAAAAGGGAGTAACACATTAGATGATTTCTTGTCAATATAACCAATTTGTGAAGCATATAATACTAAAACTTTGTAGAATTGTTCGACATGGGAAGAGGTTCTCGAAGTGTTTTTGTCTCACTAGCATAACTTTTCAGTTTTGGAATTAGTTGTCGGTTTTGCAGGAGAGTGGTGCCTTTGTCCCTTTGGCTGCCTTGTGATGTAAGTTTTGTTCTTGGTGCAGAATGGATTAGTGTAAATTATTGGAAGGTACCTATATAAAAGCATGGGCAGTAGTGACATGGACAAAACCCCGAAAGAGGAGTCTAAGACACCTCCAGCTACGTCACAGGTCTATCTGGGTTTCTTTTGTTTTCTCTACATTGACTGTTTAGTACCTTACGTGATGCCAGAAATATTTTGTTGTCTTCTCCAGGAGCAGTCATCAACAACTGGCATGCCAACAACTAATCCTGACTGGTCTAACTTTCAGGTTTTTAATGAAAAAGTCTTAGTTGGCATATTGTGTTTTTATTGTTGTCAAGCTTGGATTTTGATCCTCAATTCCTTCATTTTACAGACGTATTCTCCTATACCTCCACATGGGTTCTTGGCATCAAGCCCCCAAGCCCACCCATATATGTGGGGCGTCCAGGTATTTGTCACATACATAATGATTAGTCAACTCAATCTCATTGGTACTATAATTTAGAAATTAGAATATGTATCCTCTGAGTTGTCTTAGAAATCTGATGGGATTTGGCTAAACTTCTTATGTTGTTATCATTATCGTTGCTTCTGCTATTGTCAATATTTTAACTGTTATACTTCAGCTGTAGCCCAATGGCAAAAAATATATTTGTTGCTTTTCCTTGACAGGATATAATCGTTGTTAAACTGAAATGGAAGTAACTAGCTCATTTTTGTGTTGAATATATTTGTTGTTACTAACACATAACACTTGGTTATCATAATGGCTGAATCTCTGATGAGTTTGATGGTGCCAATCCCTTGCATGGATCAGAAGAATGATATATAGTTAGTTTTATTACGTCAGGGAGCTATACACGACTATCCAAAATAGGAGTGGAATTGAATCTATTCTGCCATGTGAATATTTTATGTTGAATGCTTATCATTTTGAATTTTCACACATGTTTCCATTGGTTCATTGATGAAATATTTACTTGCAGCATATTATGCCTCCCTATGGCACTCCACCTCATCCCTATGTTGCAATGTATCCCCATGGTGGCATATATGCTCATCCATCCATTCCTCCGGTATTCTTTGTAGATAATGCTCTCTTATGGATATTATATTGTTATTAATCATCACAATTTAGAATTCATTTACTAATATTTGCATATTTTTATGAATTTATTTAGGGATCTTATCCTTTCAGTCCTTTTGCCATGGCTTCTCCAAATGGTATTGCAGATGCTTCAGTGAGTTCTTTAGCCTTCTGCTTTTTCCCCCATGCTCTGCGCTCTGTCACTTGGTTGCTCTTTTTTTTTTGTCACCCTGTATTTTCTCCTTCCTGTTTTGTAGTGTCTTTAACCAAGTAAAAGTAACCTACGATTTGACGTGCAGGGAAATGCCCCAGGTAGCATCGAAGTTGGTGGTAAACCTCCTGAAATGAAGGAAAAATTACCTATCAAAAGATCAAAAGGAAGTGTTAGTGGTGGTAATTTGAGCATGTGGATTACTGGGAAAAATAATGAACCTGGTAAAACACCAGGAGAATCTGCTAATGGGATTCATTCCAAAAGGTAAGATTGGAGTATTGATCAATGTAGTTGTTTCATTAAGGCCTCTGTTATTTGAATCAAAGTTATTTGATAACCTAGAAAGAATGGATATAACATGGGATATGGCAAATTTTAAAAAAATAAAATGCTTTCTCACTATACAATTATAATACAATTTATAAAGCTAATTCAAATTTATTTAATATAAGATACATATTAAATCAAGTGAGATAATGTTTAAAAAATGAGAATGAGTCATTGTGGACATAATAAAATGTTAGAATTTATTTTAATTATTGAAATATTTTTATCTTGTTTAAAAAATAAAAGTAAAAAATTATAAAATGCAACTAGTTGTTTTTGACATGAATAAGTGCCCAACACACATACAACTCTATCCAGCTAGTATTTGGAATTGCACGTACTTTCTTGGTTGTTATCCCTGCTCAATGTTCAGCCAAATAGTTTTATTTTTATTTTTATATGTAACCATGAATTAATATAAGTTGTGGAGTTGCTTTTGTGTCATTCTAGGAAATAAAAAATAAATCTAGGAATTTGGTTTGACTTACTATAGCTATGCTGGTATGTATGTGCTTAATGCTTGCAAGCTTTCTTATTGAACTTTCTTTTTTGTTTTAACTTTTTGAAGATTAGAGGAGAATTTGATATTTAACTTGCCTGTAAACCTCACTATATTCCTTTTTTTTTTAAAAAAAAAAATTCTATACTGGGGCTTTTATGTCTTGTCTACTGCAGGAAATATATTGGTTGGGTTGTCAGAGTATGGTTTATCACTTTATCTAAGTCCCTTGAGTGACTTTCCATTTGCAATTGCATACTGGCCATACTTATATTGATGAAAATTTGAATTTGCAGTGGTGAAAGTGCAAGTGACGGAACTAGTGAAGGAAGTGATGAGAACTCCCAGAATGTAAGTTCTCTGCCACTTGTCAATATTTATCTAACCAAGAAGTGACAAAATCCTTATATCCATGTTTGTTCTTGCTTGCTTATGTAGCAAAATGATGTCTGAATGAGTGGTCTACCTCTTCCTAGATTACCAATATATATTTCTCAATTTCTGCAATATTTTGCTATTCCAGCAGCTGAGCAGCATTAATTAGACATGATATAATTCTGAACAGTGACCATATTTTACCTAATATAAATTATAAATTGTGTCCTAGGGGCGTAAACTAACAACTTTTGAAAAGTTGTGTGTCTAAGAAAATACTAATTAAAAGCATTTCTATTGCAAGTTTACGAATGAGAAAATGAAGAGTTATGTGGTATAGTACAATTTTGTTACAAAATAGCCAAAGAACTGTAAGGATTTTCAGTTTGCTTAGGAGTTACAGGTTTATCACAGTTGATAAGTCGAATCTTAACATTAAACATCTTTTAGAACATGTAACATGCATTTATTTCCCCATTGTCAATAGCTTCTGATTGATCTTTCAAATAAAAATCAAGTGATTTATCTTTATTGTACTAGTTGTTACCATAACTGTTAGGGCTAGTAATTTCACTTAATTTGTTAAACTAACTTATCAATGTCTAAACAACAACAAAAGTCTTATCCCATTAGGCGAGGTCGGTTACATAGATCACATGATGCCATTTGGATCAATTAAATACCAAATCTTTAGATATATTATTTACCATCAGATCCCTCCTCAATGTCCTTCCAGGCCTTCCTCTCTCTTTTTTCACAGGATTAAAAACCATGCAATCTACAATCTTCACTGGTGCCTCCAATGGCCTTCTTTATACGTGTCAAAACCACCTTAGCCTGTTTTCTATCATCTTTTCCTCAACTGGTCCTAGACCAATATCTCCTCGTATACAATCGTTTCATATCCTGTTCTTTCTTGTGTGGCCACACATTTGTTTTAACTTTGTCATTGCTACTCCCAACTTTTTCTCTTGTCCCTTTGCTTAACATTCAATAGAGTATAGTCGGACAAATAGCTGTGCAGGGCATGTATTTTTCCCCTACATTTTCATTCAGATGCTTAATGCTCTGAATCTGTTATTTCCATACTAACTATACGGTATATAGTACCTCTGGTACTCTTTTTCATATTTATATATAATTAATTTTGCTGAGCAAAAAAAAAAAAAAAAAAAGCAGTACAATAGAACTTGCCTTTGAGCTTAATAGGTACTTTGTGATCACAAATGACCCCCAATTGCCTTTTTGCATTTTAGCCGTTTTGCTTGTATCTCGTGTGAAACATCCTCATTCATTTTCCCATAATTTTTCATTTATTGATCCCAAATATTTAAATTTAAATTTAAATTTAGAGACTTGTGGTATAACATCTTCTCCATCTTCCAATTTATATTCCTCTTGCTTCTTGCTAAAACTGCAATACATATATTTTGTCTTACTCCTACTTAAGTGAAAACTCTGTTTCCAAAGTTTGTGTCCAAATCTCATGTTATGTGATTCTTCAATAAAAAATATATCATCTGCAGAAAGCATGCAATTGCCTTCATAGATGATCATACTCGGATAACATGGGTTTACTTGATGAAAACAAAGTCTGAGGTTGAAAGCATATTCAAAACTTTTTTTCAAATGATACAAACACAATTTCAAGTGAAAATAAAAGTTTTTCGTAGTGACAATGGAAGGGAATATTTTAACAAGCACTTAAGCAAGTTCTTTCTTGAAAATGGCATAATTCATCAAAGCTCTTGTGTTGACACTCCACAACAAAATGGAGTGGCTGAACGGAAAAATAGACACCTTCTTGAAGTAGCTAGGGCATTATTGTTTCAAAATAAGGCACCAAAATATCTTTGGGGTGAAGCAATTCTCACTGGAACATATTTGAAAAATAAGAATGCCTAGCAAAATCTTGAATTTCAGAACTCCATTAGATGTTTTCACAAGTGCTTTTCCAAATAACAGGCTCTCGTGTACTCTACCTCTTAAAATATTTGGGTGCACTGTTTTTGTACATATTCATGAACCAAACCAAGGAAAACTTGAGCCTAGAGCAAAAAAATGTGTTTTTGTTGGCTATGCTCCCAACCAAAAGGGATACAAATGTTTTGATCCCACTTCCAAGAAAACCTTTGTTACTATTGATGTTACCTTTTTTGAAAAAACTCCTTTTTTTCATCTTTGGGGGGGGGGGGGGGGGGGGGAGAAGAGGAAGATGTTTTTCAAACACAAAATTTAGATTTCTCAGAAAGTTAGGATTTTTTGGAAAATTTAGAAGAGGCAGACATTGCACCCCGCAAAAAATTTGGGTGAATCACACCAGTCAGGTCAAGACAGCCATGAAAATGATATTTCAGAAACTGTATTGTCAATTGAAAATGAGACAATTAGAGTTGGTAACAAAGGTATTCAACCCTTTGACCGTGTTTACTTAAAAAAAAAAACCTCAAAGAATAGAACCAAATGATTCTTGAAACTGCCAGTCATCCGAGGATCCATTAGGTAAGAATTCTTCTAGTTTTGTTCAACCCATTCAAAATACTGTGGAATCTGAATCTGTTCTTACTGTTCCTGACCTTGTTGAACCTATTTTTGACAATTCTGACCTTCCTATTGTTGTTAGAAAAGGTGTAAGGTCCTGTACAAAACATCCTATTTCTAATTTTATATCTTATGAAAAATTGTCTCCTACCTTTAGAGCTTTTACTTGTGAACTGACAAAAATAGAAATACCAAGAGATATACAGGAAGCTCTAAGGGTTCCTAAGTGGAAGGAAGCTGTCTTGGAGGAGATGAGAGCTCTACAAAAAATCAGACTTGGAAAGTGGTGGACCTACCAAGAGGAAAAACAACCGTGGGATGCAAATGGGTGTTTACTATCAAATATAACACAGATGGGTCTGCTGAGAGGTACAAGGCCAGGCTAGTTTCCAAAGGCTTCACACAAACCTATGGTATTGATTACTCAGAAACTTTTGCTCCTGTTGCAAAACTTAACACCATTAGAGTCCTCTTATCATTGGCTGCAAATTTAGATTAGCCATTACAGCAACTTGACGTAAAGAATGCCTTTTTAAATGGGGACATAGAGGAGGAAGTCTACATGGACTCACATCCTGGTTTTGAATCTCAGTTAAATCAAAAGATTTGCAACCTTCAAAAGTCTCTCTATGGCTTGAAGCAGTCACCTAGAGCATGGTTTGAGAGATTTGCCCAGTTTATTAAGAAGTTGGGATATTCTCAGTGTCAGAGTGATCCAGTGTTATCAAATAGTGGCCATGGCGGCGCCATGGCGGAATAGCGTGGCGGAAATTTGAAAAAACACCACCAAATAGCGGTTGCGTGGCGGGTTGCGTATGGCAGCCGCCATAGCCATGGCGGAAAAGGCGGAATAGCGAGTTATTTTTGTGTTTTTTGCGCGGTAGGTGTTGGGCTGACACGACCCAAACATATCCGATATTGTATTGCAAAAGCGCAGTGGGGAGAACGCACAGCACAGAACACAGCAGCACGACCCCGCACGCATGACCCCGCACCCAGCAGCGACGACCAAGCACATGACGCATGGACGGTGGCAGCAACGGCGCTACAGTCTGCGACGGACGGCAACGTGGTTCTGTTTTTTTTTTTCTTTTTTTGTTGCTGGTGTTGTTTTTGTTCTGTTTTTTTTTTTCTGTTTGACACCCCTTTTATTTTTGGTTCTGATTTTTTTTTCTTTCTGTTCACCCCTTTTTTTTTTGTTCAGCCCTTTTTTTATGATCTTTTTTTGTTTGACACCCCTTTTTCTGTTTTTTATGCTTTTATCCTTTTGTTATTTTGAACTCTTGAATGAGTTTATTTGGTGTTGGTACTTGGTTATTGTGTGAACTCATGAAACTTTTTTAGTTTATTTGAATGCAATCCATTGTGTTTTAAATTTTTTATTTATATTTATTTTTTATCTATTGGTTTGTTAATATATATATATATATATATATTTGTCCGCCATGACGTCTGCTATTTTCCGCTACGCCATCCGCCATATTTTTATGGCGGATTTTTGCCTTTCCGCCATGAATCGCCATCCGCCAGCAACACTGGAGTGATCACACCATGTTTGTGAAACACTCTTCTGAAGGAAAGATGGCTGTATTAATTGTCTATGTGGATGATATTGTAATTACTGGGGATGATTATAGAGAAATAAATAATTTGAAGGCATCTCTTGCTATGTTGTTAATAGCGGGCGTCACGATGGCTATCGCGGCGGAGCGGCGCGGCGCCCATCCACGACAAAAACGGGCACAGCGACGCGGCCGCTATCGCGACGGAGCGGCGCGGGATCTGGACTGGAATTTTCGCGTGCTACAGTGATGCCATCTAAAGCCCGAAAATGCCCTCACTTAATGCGGGAAAGTGAGGGTATTTTTGGTTTTTTTCTTTTGTATTACCTGGCCAGCTCTCCTCCCTCCCGATCGCGTTGTGTTTGGCTCGAAAACCCTAGTCTCCATCGAAGCTGTGACCTGCGATTGCGACCTGCGACACCGACGACGAGTCCGCGTCCAGCGACCCCAACGACGACCCCGACGACCTCTTGCGACTTAGTCTGTGCTGCGCCGCGCCGCTGCCACCTTGCTTGAGGTGAGGAAGACGTGCGATGAGGAGTGTGGCTGTTTTTCTTTTGCTGTTTTTTTTGTGTGTGACACTGTGACTGTGATTTTTGGTGCGATGAGGAAGACGGGCGATTCTTATGTTGCTGTTTTTTTTTGGTGTGTGACTGTGAAAGAGAAATTGTATGCCAGCTTACAAAACAACTAGTTGATTTTTTTGGTGTGTGACTGTGAAAGAGAAATGTTGCTGTTTTTTTGTTTGGTTGCATGAAAGAGAAATTGTATGCCAATGTGCTAGTTGATTTTTTTTTTTTTTTTTTTGAAAAATATTATATGAATTATGAATGAAAAATTGTATGCCAGCTTACAGAACAACTTACAGAAAAGAAATGTTATATGAATTATGAATTATAAAATGTAATTTTTTTTGAACGAATTTTTTTTTATTTGGTTGCATGAAAGAGAAAAACTTACAGAAAAGAAAAAATTGAATGAATTTTTTTTTTGGACTTTTTGTTATTTTTGAGTGCATGAAAGAGAATGTAATTTTTTATTTGGCTGCAGTGCTTTAGTCTCCTTACTGTGCTTTAGTCTCCTTGCATTTGTCTATTTGAATTTTAATGTCTACTTGTCTATTATTATAGTTACTTTAGGCTTTAGCTTAGAGGGATTAAGGCTTTAAGCCCTTTATTTGCTTGACTTTTTACTTTATGTTTTGTAAGTTTATTTTCAGTTATTTTTGTTTTTGAACTTATATATATACATATTATTAATTTTTTAACATATATAAAAAAAACATTAAAATAGCGGTCATCCCGCTATCCGCTATCCCAATTTTGGGGTCGGCCTCTCCGCTCCGCTACGGCGGTATTGACAACTATGATCTCTTGCGGGTGAATTTGAGATTAAAGACCTTGGATCCCTAAAATATTTTTTGGGAATGGAGGTTGCAAGATCAAAAAAGGGGATTGTGGTGTCTCAACAGAAGTATATTCTGGACCTACTCAAAGAAACTGGGATGATGGGTTGTAGGCCAGCAAATACTCCAATAGATCCCAACCAGAAACTTCAGAGTGAAGGCAAAGGAGACCTTGTAGACACAACCCGATATCAGAGATTAGTGGGGAGGTTAATTTATCTATCCCATACCCGTCCAGATATAACCTTTGCAGTCAGTTTAGTGAGTGAATTCATGCAATCACCGCATGAAGAACATTTGGAAGCTGTCCACCGAATTTTAAGTTACCTTAAAAGTACTCCAGGCAGAGGATTGTTTTTCAAAAAAACTGGACAGCAAGCTATTGAAGTATTCACAGATGCAGACTGGGCAGGATCTATTACTGATCGGAAATCAACATCCGGTTACTGCACATTTGTTTGGGGAAACTTGGTTACTTGGAGGAGCAAAAAACAAGATGTTGTGGCTAGGAGCAGTGCCGAGGCTGACTATAGGACAATGGCCCAAGGTGTTTGTGAGATTTTATGGCTTAAAAGGATTCTAGAAGAATTGCAACTTCCTATGACTCTTCCAATGAAATTGTATTGTGATAACAAGGCTGCAATCAATATCTCCTAGAACCCTGTTCAACATGACCGAACCAAGCATGTTGAAATTGATAGACATTTCATAAAGGGAGAAGGTGGACGCCGGCCTAATTTGCATGGCGAAACATCATTTTTTCTCCACAAGGTGCATGCTTGAATTGAGCTTCTGTTGAAAATAATTTTTTTTCTTGTAAGCAAGTTGGACATGTTGGACATCTATGCACCAACTTGAGGGAGGGTGTTGACAGCTGTATGTCTATATTAAGAATTAATTAGACAGCTGGATGTTTATTGTTGGAATTAATTTTCTAGAAGATTAAATAATTAGGATCAAGATCAGATTATTGATTTGATTATTATTTTGGGTCAGAATCAAATCTCTCTGATTTGATCTGATCCATTTTTATTTACTTTCTTTTCTGCATTTATTATGTAATTGGCAGTCTTGCCTATATATGTAAATATTTTATTCCTGAATAAAATACCAGAATTATTCTTCCTCTCCTATTATTTTTTTCCCCAGCAGTCCCTAAAATCACACTTGGTCTCTGACCAGAACTTCCCCTTCATCCCATAGGTCTCATCTGATCCAAATATCTTGTTTTCCTTTGTCAAGCTTATATATCCTCTGTTCTTCATTGTCTTGAAATCTTTGTAATTTGTAAGACTTTTCAAAAGCTTTAAATTGTGCTTCACTCACAACTTTTCTTGTCTCATTTCTAGCATTCTGATACCTTAACCAATTTCGAACATTATTGCCCCAATGTAAGGCTTTAAAACACTCTTTTGTTTTTACCATGTTTTGAACACTTTCATTCCACCACCAAGATTTTATTTTATCGCATTTCCCAAAACCTCATGATTCCCCCAAGACTAAACATGGCATCCATAAAATAAAAATCTCAAATAAGCTTGAAACTTGAAAACAATTATTTTGTTGTGCGGTGGATTAGCTTCATATACTACTGGGGTTTTCAAATTGATTGCAATTACCATTGAACTGACCAATAGGATATACAAATTGATATATGGTCCAAAGCTTTAAATTTTATTATTATTTAAATGCACATCAGACTTATTTATGGCAAATCTTTAATCCTAAAGCTGTTGAGGTTTATACCCATACACAGTGTAACATGTTCATGTTTGAAACAATGAGGATCTGCCTTCTATGTAATCTTAAGAATGTTTTGATTGATCTTTAGAAATGTCATCTATTGTAGATTGTAGATGCTGCCTTTTCTTTTTTCTTTTTCTTTTTTTTTCGTGTTTTGTACTTCCACTGCCTTGTACCCTTGCTACTTATTTCAATGGGTTTTGTAGGACTCTCAATTGAAATCCGGGGAGAAGCAGGACTCTTTTGAAGGTCTGACATGGTTATGTTTGGATTTTTTTTTTTCTATTTGTATTGCTTTGTGTATATCAATCAATGTTGTTAATAGCGGATGGCGGTTCATGGCGGAAAGTCAAAAATCCGCCATAAAAATATCGCGGATGGCAGAGCGGAAAATGGCGGATGTCATGGCAGACAAAATATATATATATATATATATATATATATATATATATATATTAACAAAACAATGGATTGCATTCAAATAAACTAAAAAAGTTTCATGAGTTCACACGATAACCAAGTACCAACACCAAATAAACTCATTCAAGAGTTCAAAATAACAAAAGAGGATAAAAGCATAATGCAAAGTGAAAAATGATAAAAATGGGTGTGTCAAAAATAAAATATGGGTGTCAAACAAAAAAAAACAGCTCCAAATATAAAAAATGGGAGTCAAACAGAATAAAAAAAACAGCACCTGAAGTCGTCGCCGTCGCTGTCCATCAGTACTGTGCGTCGTCCTCGTGTGCGACGCTGCTGTTTGGCGTCGTCGTGCTGCTGTTCGCGTGCAGGTGTCGTGTGTGTCGCCTTCGCCGTCGCTGCCGTTCGTCGTCGTGCTGCTGGTCGCGCTGGAGACTGCTCTGTTCGTGCTCTGTTCTGTTCGTGCTTGCTGTTGTGTGCTGTACTTTTGCAAGAGAAACTCGGGTAGGGTTGGGTCGGGTCAGCCAGACACCTGTCGCGCAAAATTTCAAAAAAAAAAAAGTGCTATTCCGCCATTACCGTAATTCCGCAATGACCGTCATGGTGCTGCCATACGCAACCCGCAACGCCACAGCTATTTGGTGGCATTTTTCCGAAAATCCGCGATGCCATACCGCCATAACTGCTTCTTAATAACACTGATATCAACGAAGTATCCATGTTTCAGCTGAAATAAATGTTTTGCTGTATTACAGATGAACCATCTCAAAATGGCAGTCCAGTACATGCTCCTCAAAATGGGGTACATAATAGATCTCAGACAGTTGTTAATCAAACTATGCCTATCTTACCTATATCTTCCACAAGTGCTAGTGGAGCAGTTCCTGGTCCCACAACTAATTTAAATATAGGAATGGATTATTGGGGCACACCAACTTCATCCACCATTCCTGCACTGCATGGAAAGGTTCCTTCTGCTGCAGTTGCTGGAGGGATGATTGCTGCTGGATCACGAGATGGCGTTCAGCCACAAGTTTGGCTGCAGGTTAACTTTGTCAACTGGCCATTTTCTCATTGCATTATTTGTTATTACTGCACTAAACTCTTATTTTAATCTTCATCCTTTCTGGTTAACTTTTAGGACGAAAGAGAGCTTAAAAGACAAAGACGGAAACAGTCTAATCGGGAGTCTGCACGCAGATCCAGGTTACGGAAGCAGGTGACAGAGAGTATAACCTTTTTCATACTTCTGGTTGCAGGTCATAATTGTCATATTTCAAATCCCTTTTTTTGCGCTTTGTACTCAGGCCGAATGTGATGAACTAGCTCAGCGTGCTGAAGCTTTGAAAGAAGAAAATGCCAGTCTCCGATCAGAAGTGAGCCGGATCAGGAGTGAGTATGAGCAGCTACGTTCTGAGAATGCTGCCCTCAAGGTGATTTTGAAATGTTGATATGTTTTGATTTTTGTCTTTTTTGCTAATTGGCAAGCACTGTTGCCCATACCAAGTTATACCTACTATCAATAACACTCATATTTGAACCCTGGTTTGGAGAGAAGGAAAAGGCCTAAATGGACTAATATGACCATTCTAGTTTTCAAATTCCGCTCCTACTACCATAAAAGGTTCATTCAAAGACTGAGCCAGCTATCTGATTACAGGATAGACTTGGGGAGATACCTGGTGTCACGACACCTGGGAAGGAGGATCTTAGGTCTGGCCAGAATGATCAGCATGTGAGTAATGACACTCAACAAAGTGGTCAGACAGATGTTGTGCATGGTGTTCATTAGGATCTTGCTTCCTGCTGCATGTTGCTTTTTAGGAAGATAACCTAACCATGTAGCAACAGCAAGTTCTAGTTTTTGGATAGCTTTGGTTCAAATTGTATTAAAGGTGATCATATGTAGTATTAGGATCTATTTATGTCATATGATCCCTCATTCCTAATTTGTCATGTTTATGATGGCAAAAAACTTGTATTGTAGGTAGGGTGTGAATACTTACTTGGTCATACCTTCTCTGCTACTTCGTAAGTTAGTGTTAGCAGCAAGAAGTATGATTACCGAAATTAGTTATTGTCCATTATATGGATTGCCGTGCTTCTGCGCAAATAATTTAATCAGGAAGATATATTAAGGAAATGAAAATCAAGTTCAGCCACGAGAAAGTTATGTAGGTTTGAGTATAACAAGACACCATCATGGATTTTATACGAATTGTGTATTGAATTATGAATTATAAATGCATAATCACCTATTTATGTTTTAAATTTGTGTGAATTTGATCATTCTGTTAATTTAAAATTAATTTCTATATTTTTAACATAATGGAAATTTTTAGCCATCACAGAACAATACTACCGACTTGGATGTGTTTTTGCATGCATAATTAACACTGTTAGTATTTAACCACTACAACAAATATTTAAAAATTATAAAAATTGAAACCCTTTTACCAAAGAACTAAATTTTCATATTCGATCTTAAAATGGATTGAGGCTTCTTTAGAACGATACATTTCAATCAAAACATCCTAAGTTTTGCAGCAAAAGAACACCTAGATCATAAGAATTGAGTGGGTCATGTTACACTCGTGCGAAGAAAACAAATTTGAAACTTGACTAAACACATTTTCTTTTGGTCTTGATCGAAATGAAACAATTTTTGGATTTGTTACTTGCATTGCATGGAAGATGCAATCTAAATCCCTTAATCAATTGTAGAAAATGTGAAATTAAAACAAAGATCATAAAAGTCACGACATGAAAATATTTTATTCATGCACATGCGTCACACTAAATCATTTGATATTTTTTATTATATTAATCAAAATACATAGGTAACAAAATCTTTAATTACATTTTAAGATTCATGAAATTATATAAAAGTGTGTTTGGATGATGGAATTTTAAATTCTGAGGAATTTTAAATTCTTAAAATTTCAAATACCTAAATTGAAATTATTTTATTTTTAAAATTTTGTGTTTGGATAAAAAAAAATTAAAATTGTGAGAGTGAAAGAAAATGAGTTGCAAGTTCGATAATAAGAGTTCGAGAACTTTTAGATGAAAAAGAGGATAAAGATTATAAAGGAATATACAAACTTTTTGGAAAGTTCTTACGTAAGAAGAGAATTTTAATTTCTCACATTTTAGAAGAAAATTAAAAATTCACATTTTTAGTTGTTTAAAATTCTGTTTTAAAATTTCAAAAATTTAAATTTTTCATAAGAAAACATCTAAACAATAAATTTTAGATTAAAGAAATTTAAATTCTTTGATAAATTATTTTTTCCAATTAAAATTTTCTATCCAAACGCACTCTAAAAGAATTTGAGTACTAAAAATTATAAGTTCTTAAATGTGATTTTTAATTTTTAATTTCTAAATATTGTTGTGGTTATTAAAAACCTTCATTATGTTAATTACGTATACAAAACACATCTAGGCTAGTAAATATTATTTTTAACCATTATTATGTTAAAACTATTAACATTAGTATTTCTAAATTCACATGACCAAATTAACCTAAATTTAAAACATAAAAGACTATATTAAAATTTTTGAAAGATAAGGGACGAGACTAGATGATGCAATCTTACCCCCCAAGGACATTAGATAGAAGATTCTAAGAAGATTGAGCTAGAGATGTAGAGAAGACCATAAGGTTCTCATGAGCTTTAGGTAAATTTTGGGTCCATAGGCTAAGTATGAGCTCATTTATCTTTATACATATTAAATTATGGTTTCATTATTTTGGGTCTTGTATTTAGGGTTTCACAGTGTAGGGAGGGTACCCTAGTAATGTAGGATTTTTCAGCCCTTGTATTTTAGGGTACCTAGACTAGCTTTTGTATTAGGGGTAGTTTTGTAATTTCACATGCATTAAGTGCACTATTTGATGTGTGTGTTGGGAAAAAAATTTAATTGAATTGGGAGAAGCCTAATCCAATTAAATTTTGGACCAGCCTAAGGGGGGGGGGGTGAACATTTGCTTGTTACATCCCATTGTCACATCATATAGTCACACTTTATGCATGTCCTTCATGCTTTACATGTCTCATGACACCTAAACATATTTAGTGGAGAATCTTGGACTTGATCTTGGTTTAGCGGGCCGAACCATAGCTGAAATTCACTAATCATAATTAGTGAAATCTTGACTCCAAATTTGGCTCCACAAATTCAAATTCAAATTCAAGTGATATTTGAATAGAAATTCAAATTTCCCTCCAAATTTATGTGACACTTAGGCTGTAAATTGAGGTTTTGTGTGTGCATTTTTTGAACTTTGATCATTTGAGAAATTAGACTTCAAAGTTCAGACCTCATTTGAGGCATAAATTTCATGTTCTTTCTCTCTCTCTCTCTCTCTCCAGTCATCTTCTCCTACCTTCAATCTCTTATCCATGACTTCCTATGGTGGTGAGCTTCTTCTTGACTCATCTTCTCCTTGAAGTGGCGTCTCCTCTCAACTCTTTGTCTTCTCCATTTTGCTGCCATTAAAATTCAAGAAGCAAACGACTCCATTGATGAAGAAGATCCAAGGCCTACAAGCTCCAATAGAGCTACATCACAAGGTAATAGAATAGACAAAAAACAACATAATTATAAGAGACTCAATAATAGATAATAGAAACTCAATAATAGATAGTAGAAACTCGATAATAGATAAAAAAAAAACTTAATAACAGGTAGAAGAAACAAAGAATCTTCTTAACCGCAAAAAAGAAGAATAGAATAGCGAAGATGACATGTAATTTTCAAATGGTCATAACTTTCGCTACGGCTGTCCGTTTGAGACCTATATATCAAAACACTCAGAATTGATAGGAGAATCCCTTGTTTGCTATTTTTGCCAAAAGAATGCCTCTAACTACCTCAAATCCGCGTTCAAATATCAAACGCCCTTTTTTTCAGACTTTCTGCAGCTTTTTTTTATAAGGCTTTCCTTTCAAAATTCGTCTAGGATAATAGACTGTTCATCAATCAATCAATTCCATTGGTCCAAATTCAATAGGCAATTAGGAAATTCGTTCAATAGGAAAATATGGAAGTTGGCCCCCTAACAGAATTTGTCCCCAAACAAAATTTGAAACAGAATTGAAACAAAATTTTGAAATAAAACGAAGCAAGAACAAGAGTGAAGTAACAACGAAACAAGAACAAAACAAGAACGCAAACAGACACACAAATTACAGAATAAACATGAAACTGAGACAAATTACAAAGAAAAAAAATAAAAATTGAATATGATAGAACTTGTATCAAGAGCGGAAGCTCTGATACCATATGATGTGATCCTTACTAGAAGCGGATCGCTTGACACAAGTCACCGAGTTTGGATGACGCCTCTTTCAGAAAGGAAAGATAAGTCAGGGTAGACGCCACAAGGATTACCTTGATAAGTCCGACATTGGTTCAACAAGGAACCCAAAGAGAAGTTCTCACAAAATATTTGCAAAATGCCAAAAGTCCCTTCTATTGAAAACAAGTTCAATACATATAATGTATCCGAGGTGCAACAGAAAAGGCACCAATTTTATTTAATTTAAAATTAAAGCGAAAAATAGAAAAAAAAATGGCATGGGCCTTCAAATTAGTTTGAGCCAAAATGACAACGAAAAAAATAGAAATTGAAAAAAAACATATTTGGCATGGGCCTTCATCAACAATTAAGACTCTTGGTAGTGCCTCTTGGCCTTCATCCTTCTCTACTTGGGTCTTGTTAAGTATGTCTGATATCATTTGTTGGAGGGTATCCTCTGACTATTTGGTCTTACTCCTGGTCATAGGTCCCTATACTTTTGGGCAGTTTTTGGATTCTCATCAAGACGCCACTTCAAGGAGAAGATGAGTCAAGAACATGCTCACCACCATAGGAAGTCATGGATAAGAGTTTGAAGGTAGGAGAAGATGAGTGAAGGGAGAGGGAGAACATGTAATGTGTTGTGATTATATTATTATTTATTTTCTTTATTAAAGCATTGTATTTGGGCAGGTCTCAACATTCAAAATGAATAATTAAATAAAACAAAGTGAGATTGATAGTAATGAAGATAATGATATTATCGAATCTGCTTCTTATGTGGTTGCATTGATTGGGAATTATGCCATAAGACATTTATGCAAAGAATCATGCAGAACCAGTGAACATATAGGTCATGCTTGGGTTCATGAAATATTACAAGAGCATCCAATTTGTTACTATGAAATGTTTTGCATGAAAAAATATTTTTCATAAACTCTGCGAAGAATTAGTTGAGCTTAAAGCCCATTAAATGCATGAGGGTTCAAGAAATGGTTGGAATGTTCTTGAATATGGTTGGTTATGGAATAGGAAATATAATGCTTCAATAAAGGTTTCAACACTCAGAAGAGACTATAAGTAGGCATCCATGATGTACTACTTGCTTTGCTTATGTTGTCCTTCAAATATATTAGGTCAGTAGATCCTATGTTTCATGATAGTTAAGCCAAGATTGAAATTGACCAACAATATTGACCATTTTTTAAAAATGTCATAGGAGCAATCTATAGTACACACATTCCATGTGTAAGTTAGTCATAATGAACAAGCAAGGTTCAATGGAAGAAAGGGTATCCCGACACAAAATATAATGGTTGCATGTAATTGGAACATGTGCTTCACATTTGTACAAGCGGGATGGATGGGAAGGTATTTGATGTGAACCTTACGGGGCGGATCGCTTGATACAGGCTACGGATATTTGGATGACGCCACTTCCGGTGAAGGAAGATAAGTCAGGATAGACGCCACTTCCGATGAAGGAAGATAAGTCAGGTTAGACGTCACTTCCGGTGAAGGAAGATAAGTCTGGGTAGACGCCACTTCCAGTGAAGGAAGATAAGTCTGGGTAGACGCCACTTCCAGTGAAGGAAGATAAGTCTGGGTAGACGCCACTTCCAATGAAGGAAGATAAGTCTGGGTAGACGCCACAAGGATTACCTTGATAAGTCTGATAATTGGTTCAACAAGGAACCCAGAGAGAAACTCTCACCAAATTTTATCAAAATGCCAAAAGTTTTTTTATTCAAAACAAAAACCCATACTTATAGTGTAGCTAAACAAAAAGATAAAAATAGACATGGGCCTTTTAAACAGTTTGGGCCAAAATTATAATAAAAATAAATTATAACTAAAAACTTATTTAACTTGGGCCTTCAAATTAGTTTGGGCCTTCAGCAACAATTAATAGTCTTGATAGTGTCTCTGCCTCTGGGCCTTCATCCTTCTCCACTTGGGCCTTCATCCTTCTCCACTCGGGGGCTTTGTCCTTCTCCACTTGGGCCTTCGTCCTTCTCCACTTGGGCCTTTAGCCTGTATTTGGCCAGTTTCATGATTCTCATCATTCCCTCCTTCTTGGAAAACATTTGTCCTCAAATGTTCAGGATCATCACCGGGTTCAAGTACCACTTCCTTCCTTTTCTTGTGGGCTTGCTTGACATAGCTTTCATTCTTCTTTGCAATTTGCACCTTCACTTGGTCATACAATCTTTTCACATACTCAACTTTGGCATGTGCATCCTTACGTTGAGTCTCTTGGGGATTGCTTTTGTAAGTTGGCCTGTTAGGCAATGAAGCTCCGGGGAGGAGATCAACTTGATGTTCTATGCCTCTTGAAGGTGGCAGTCCATGAGGAATCTCCTTAGGAAAGACATCTTTAAATTCCTGCAATAAGGGTTGAACACTAGGAGAAATAGAAATAGTAAACTCATTAGAATTATCAGTAGAAATTTTACTGTCTTTGCAATACTGTAGATTGAGTGGTTCATGAGCAGGTAACACTTTCCTCACTTCACTCGCCTCTGCAAAATAATTAAATTTTCTCTCATGTGTATCACTCTCTCTCTTATGTGTATCACTCTTTTCCTCGGGTGTATCACTCTTCTTTTTCATATTCCTTTGTGGTGCCTCACTATTTTCTTTCTCTTGTTCTCTCTTTTCTCTCATTTTGATTTGGTCATCACACACTTCTCTAGGGGATAGAGGTTTAAGAGTAAACGAGGAAGATTTGGCTATTCGTCTGTAGGGCTCTTCTTTGTTACGGTTCAACAAACGTTGCATTTGTGTAGTCCACGCATCCAGAAATAAGCGTTGAGATTCGTCTAGTTGATGATATACACCACCATTGTCACCAGCTCTTGCCATGATTAAGGAACAAAGAATTTTGCAGTAAATTAAAAAAAATTTAGGACCTCACCACACTCTACTCACGTGTTTCTCTCTTTAATGGTAGTTCACTCGTGTTTGATGCTCTCAATATAGGCTTTTGTGTGATGTTTTCACTCTTGCCTTTTACCACTCACTCCCTCTCAAGTTCCTGGATGGACCGAATTAGACACACAAGGTAATATAAAATAAAAGGAAAGACAATATAATTATCAGAGTAACAGATTTGATTTGGGATAACAACTTGGACTTGATTTGGATAGCAGATTGGATTTGATTTGGATAACAGATTAGATTTGGATAACAAATCTGATTTGGATAAAAAATTTTGATTTGATTTGATTTGGATAACAAATTAGATTTAATTTGGATAACAAATATGATAACAAATAAGATAACAGATAGGATAACAGATAAGATAACAGATATGACAAGTAAACTTCAAATGCTCATAACTTTTGCTACGGTTGTCTGTTTGAGGCCCACTATATATCAAAACGCTCAGAATTCAGAGGAGAATCTATATAAGGGGATTTGTTCCACGATTTTCTTTCAAAAAAACACCTCTAAATGCCTCAATTTCGTGTTCAAAGATCAAACATCCACTTTTTTTTTTCAAAATTTTTGCAACTTTTTTTTTTGACACAAAGTGTGAAAGACACAAGAAACAAGAACAAGAACGTGACAAGAACAAGAACGAAACAAGATGTAAACAAGAACGCAAATAACAGAACACAAGACGCAAACAAGAACGAAACAAGATGTAAACAAAAACGCAAATAACAGAACACAAGACGCAAACAAAAACGAAACAAGATGTAAACAAGAACGCAACTAACAGAACAAGGACAAAAACACGAACCTAGACAAATTACAAAGAAAAAAAAATAGGATAGGATAGGATAGGATAGGATAGAACCTGTATCAAGAGCCAAAGCTCTGATACCAGATGATGTGAACCTTACGGGGCGGATCGCTTGATACAGGTTACGAAGGTTTGGATGACGCCACTTCTGGTGAAGGAAGATAAGTCAGGGTAGACGCCACTTCCGGTGAAGGAAGATAAGTCTGGGTAGACGCCACTTCCAGTGAAGGAAGATAAGTCAGGGTAGACGCCACTTCCGGTGAAGGAAGATAAGTCTGGGTAGACGCCACTTCCGGTGAAGGAAGATAAGTCAGGATAGACGCCACTTCCGGTGAAGGAAGATAAGTCAAGGTAGACGCCACAAGGATTACCTTGATAAGTCTGATAATTGGTTCAACAAGGAACCCAGAGAGAAACTCTCACCAAATTTTATCAAAATGCCAAAAGTTTTTTTTATTCAAAACAAAAACCCATACTTATAGTGTAGCTAAACAAAAGATAAAAAATAGACATAGTGTAGCTAAACAAAAAGATAAAAATAGACATGGGCCTTTTAAACAGTTTGGGCCAAAATTACAATAAAAATAAATTATAACTAAAAACTTATTTAACTTGGGCCTTCAAATTAGTTTGGGCCTTCGGCTCTGATACCAGATGATGTGAACCTTACGGGGCGGATCGCTTGATACAGGCTACGGATATTTGGATGACGCCACTTCCGGTGAAGGAAGATAAGTCAGGATAGACGCCACTTCCGGTGAAGGAAGATAAGTCAGGTTAGACGTCACTTCCGGTGAAGGAAGATAAGTCTGGGTAGACGCCACTTCCAGTGAAGGAAGATAAGTCTGGGTAGACGCCACTTCCAGTGAAGGAAGATAAGTCTGGGTAGACGCCACTTCCAATGAAGGAAGATAAGTCTGGGTAGACGCCACAAGGATTACCTTGATAAGTCTGATAATTGGTTCAACAAGGAACCCAGAGAGAAACTCTCACCAAATTTTATCAAAATGCCAAAAGTTTTTTTATTCAAAACAAAAACCCATACTTATAGTGTATCTGAACAAAAAGATAAAAATAGACATGGGCCTTCTAAACAGTTTGGGCCAAAATTACAATAAAAATAAATTATAACTAAAAACTTATTTAACTTGGGCCTTCAAATTAGTTTGGGCCTTCAGCAACAATTAATAGTCTTGATAGTGTCTCTGCCTCTGGGCCTTCATCCTTCTCCACTTGGGCCTTCATCCTTCTCCACTCGGGGGCTTTGTCCTTCTCCACTTGGGCCTTTAGCCTGTATTTGGCCAGTTTCATGATTCTCATCAGTATTGCCCATGATGCTCACGTTTTTTACCATGCTCTAACAAATGCTCACATGAATTTTCCTCATCCTCCTCCGACTTTGTTCCTTTATATAGTTATACATTGTTTTTATCAACAAATGATACTTGTTAGTTTTTTTATAAACGATTTACAATTTTAGTAAATAAATTATTTAATTAAAATTTTAAATCATTTTATTATGTAAATATTATTTAGTGAATGTTGCCTACCCAACACCAATGGGGTAACTTGGTCTTTATAGATGCGAGTGCTATCACCTCCCTGATTTTAGATGTCAATTTGAATTTGAAAATAATAATGAAGTTTTTCAATTTATCACTCAAGTTTAAGGTGCACAATAGAACAAACTTATGGTTTATGGAAGAACAGGTTTGTAATTTTGCGTTGTATGCCTAAGTACAAGTTTGAAACACAAGTTCAAATAGTCTATGCAACAATGACTGTACATAATGTTATCGAAAGGAATGTTGAAATGGATACTAATTTTAGGCGCTATGAAGATGAAAGCAACCGTTCTTGATATAGATGAAAATTGTCATAATGAGACTAGTTTAGACCAATCTCAAGTTTTAAATGTAGTATCTTCATTAGAGATTAATCATGTTTAAGACTTTATTCAAGAAGAAATTGTAAATTACAAGAAAAATGACGAACATTGTACTTATATGTCAAAGTTGTGTTGCACTTTACATTATGTTTCTTATTTGTACTCTTTTTAATTTAGATATGTTTGATGCTTATGTTAAGTTAATACCTTTATTATTTATTTTATCTAATTTTAATGTTTTATTAGGGATGTGGTTCTATCACAAAGGTTAGCATATATATATAATAGAAAAGTATACATACACATCAAAATCCATTTTGCTCATTACACCCTTAAAATCAATTTTGATTCAAAGTATCCAAACAATACCCTCTTAAAAAATCCCCTTTCTAATATCTATTAACTTATGCATTGCATTTCATTCCAAGTTTTGCATAATTATTTTGTTTAATTTTCAATATCTAGGACTTTTTGAGGTTTGTTTGTTGTTTTTTGTCCTAAGAAGGGTATAATAGTTAAGGAGATTTCCATGGATGCTTGGGGTTCTATACTTAGAGTGACTTTGATCTAGAGGACATGACCTATATGCAGTGTTTTGAGGAAATATGGAGTTGTAGACATCAAAATGCCATGAGATCGGCCAATTTCAAGGACAAAATTATCTACAACTTTTGTGAAGACACCAAGTAAAAAATCACCTGTCCTAAATGTTAGTTCGACTATTCAAGTGACCCATGTTGCAAACTCTCTATTTCACATTTTTTTATTTTGTGTTTTAACTGTAATGGGCTTAGGCCCCTTTTAGGTTTCTGAGTTTAAATAGACATTTTATTATTTTTTTGGTAGGTTCCTCACTGGAGGAAACCGTGGGGGAAGAGTGACAACTCTAGGCTTGAGATTGAAGATGAGTGTTCTTTTCTTATTCTTCTTCTCCAATTTGGATGTTCTTATTTCATCTCTTGGTTTTGTTATCTATGTTGAAGTTATTTCTTAATCTTCTTTAAGATTGGGGCTTAGCCTTTGATTGAATAATGGTTGTTTAATTGAACTATATTATTATTCTAATGAGTTCTCCTCTTGATTTTTTCTTTATTGATTTTTTATGCGAAGCAATTGATCAGTGTTTTTCATAACCTTAGATGTTTAGGGAAGAACTGAAAGGTGACATTGGAACCATAAGGAAGGAACTTAGGCTTTAAATCACAAAAGTATGTTTAATCCTTTGAGTGTCAAATGAATTAACAAAAAATATAATGAGTCTAATTGAACATAGCTACCACAAAAGTAGGGGTCAATTCGATTAAACACACCTCCGTGTCTTGAAAGGAAACAAAGCTTACCTTTGTTTAATTTACCTTCAAAGGGAACCAATAAGAACACTTAGGAAAGGAAATCAACCAATTGGAAAATCATTGTGCACACTTGCAATCTTAGAAATTTTATTATATTTAATTTCATCTAATTCTTGTTATTTTTTCTTTATTTTAATTTACTTTCCTTTTTATTTTATTCTTAATATTTTCTCTCAATCAAATAATGTTTTCATGTTTTCTTCTCGAATCATAATAAATGTGTAATCATAAAACATATTCGATATTTTATTACTTGATGATGATCTTGCACCTATAGTTTTCCCACATCAAATTTTTTGCACTATTAGTTACTTAGAACTATGCTATTTGATTATCAATCTTTTCATGATTTGATTAGATTGAAATGAATTTTTCTTTATTTTTTTTGCCTTTTTTTTACTTTCATCACTTGATTTTTTTTTGTGTTGTGCTTGCCACTCCTTGCCTCCCTTATGCAACATCCTCCACGGGTAAAATTTAAGTCTCTTCCCTCTTAGGTATAATTTTTTCCCACCAAATTAGTGAGTATTTTCCTATTGCTTATCCTTTTGCCTTTAGCGTTTACATTGGGGACAATATGTAAGGTTTAAGTTTGGGGTTGTTCAGAATTTTGCATTTCTTCATTAGGATTTTCATTTAGGATTCATGCATATTTTGTAACTTTCCATCACTGGATATATTGTTTAATTATTTTTTTTCTTCTTTCGCACTTTTGCTTTGTGGTATTTGCACTTCTTTTTCTGCTATTTGCACCCTTACTTTGCTGTCTACACCCCTGTCAGTTTTTTTTGCATCGTAGCATCAAATCTCCTTGAATCTTGACTTTCTCCTGTGTGTAAAATTTTTTTCTAACTCCTTTGAATTAGTGCCCAATCAATGTCTTAAGCTTTGCAGTAGAAAAATGACATTTGATGACCTCTAAACAAGTTGAAAAATTAGCATTCAATCTTTTGTTTGAATGTTTGCACTGAATTTAGCTACAAATGTGAGATTTTGAGCCAATTTAGGGGAATCATTCACTGTCAAATTTATTTCTACCGCTATCCTTTGTGCTTGAGTGTAAACTTGACATCTTTGTGCTCTCTAGAACTTGCTTTGGAACCTGTTTGAGGCAATACAATTTTGTTTATGTGAATGAGCATGATCAAGGCATTAAGCATTTGTTTTTCAAAATCTAGAGTTAGAACTTGTTTGACCCATAGTTTCCTCTTTTGAGTCGTACATTGTATTCCTCCTTTGTACCCCACACTCTTATTTTTTATATTTGTTGGTACCATACAAAACCTTGTGCTAAGTTTGGGGTACCCCTTGTGATTTTGAGGCTTTGGAAATTTCCATAAGCAAAAAGAAAGAAAAAGAATTGATAAAGTAAGCAAGAAAATAGGTGTAAAGTCAATTAAAAATTGAAAATAATGAAGTTCGAAAGTGAGAAAAGGAAGAATGATAAAAGGTGAAACTTGAGAAGTACTCCAATTGTTATGAATTGTAATGCTTATGTATAATGTCATGGACTGAAATTGTTATGGAATGATTTAACCCTTTGCATATCCTCTCCTTTCCCTACCTTGTTCTTTAACCCTAACCATGTTACAACCTCACAAAAGACCATGTGACTCATTCATGTTCTTAGGATTTTCTAGTGGAGATAAGGTTCCTTATGAAGCCTATGGTAGAGTTGTCTTATTGAGGAAGTATATAATGTCTTTAAACACTTGAGTGGGGAAAGAAATGATCTTGTAAGTTCATTCATTGATTCCAAAGACCTAAGCTCTAATTGGATTTGTATGAGATTGTCATTATGCTTGTAATCTATTGCTTGTGTTTTCTATTTCTTTGGGCCTTGTTTCATTGGATTCCATTGTTTTTGTTTGAGCTTGTGTTTGCTTGAGAAAAAACAAATCTTTAAGTTAGGGGTTGTTTGATGTGTTGTATTTTAATTTTCCAAAAATACCCTCTTGTAATTATGCCCTATTTCAGGGCTACCAACAAAGATACCCACACGCTCCCCCTTTTGTCTTCGGATAGTCGTCATTATCATCAAGTCTTCCTTTTTTGTTGCAGACGATGTCAATAACATAATTTCCTCACCGCTTCCTCTTTTGTTGCCATGGATCTCAACAAGATTTTGTTTGATGATAATCTTGTTGACTTTTTGCACCACACTTGGTCTCTAATTAATTACTTTTTTTTGTTACCCATCTCTGCTTGATTTTATTTTATTGCTATGTGGAAAAGTATTAAAATGATGATCAAATGTAAGATTATGATAATATCATCTTAATTTTGTGAGAGGAAGATTTCTTACCTTTTTTTTAAAAAAAGAAAGAAATTACAAGGTGGGAATATTTGAAAAAAAGAAGAAGAGAAAAAGCAATAACCTATTTGGGGAAAGATGTGATTTTATCTATGCAAGTGACACAAGTTGCCACACTCTATTTCACATTTGTTTATTTTGTGTTTAATTCTTATTTTTCTTTAAGATCACAGCTTTGCCTTTCATTGAGTAGTGGATGTTCAATTGAACTATCTTGGTATTCTAGGCATTTCCTATTTCCACTCCCTCCTTTTACTAATACACTTCCTTTTTATTTTAATTTTCCAAAAATACCCTCTTGTAATTATGCCGTATTTTAGGGCTATCAGCAAAGATACCCATGCACTCCCCCTCTTGTCCTCCAATAATTGCCATTATCATTGAGTCTTCCTTTTTTGCTATAGACGGTGTCAATAACATAATTTCCTCACCGCTTCCCCTTTTGTTGCCATGGATCTCAACAAGATTTGGTTTGATGATAATCTTGCTGACTTTCTGCACCATGCTTTACCTTTAATTAATTACTTTTTTTGTTACCCATTTCTGCTTGATTTTATGTTATTGCTATGTGGAAAAATATTAAAATGATGATCAAATGTAAGAATATGGTAATATGATCTTAATTTTGTGAGAGGAAGATTTCTTACCTTTTTTTTTAAAAAAGAAATTACAAGGTGGGGATATTGGAAAAAAAGAAGAGAGAAAGCAATAACTTGTTTGGAGAAAGCAATAACCTCTTTAGGGAAAGATGTGATTTTCTCTATACAAGTGACACAAGTTAACACACTCTATTTCACATTTGTTTATTTTGTATTTAATTCTTATTTTTCTTTAAGATTGAGGCTTAGCCTTTGATTGAATATTGGATGTTCAATTGAACTAGCTTGGTATTCTAGGCATTTTCTATTTCCACTCCCTCCTTTTACTATTACACTTCCTTTTTATTTTAATTTTCCAAAAATACCCTCTTGTAATGATGCCCTATTTTAGGGCTACCTGTAAAGATACCTGCACACTCACCCTCTTGTCCTCCAATGATTGCCATTATCATTGAGTCTTCCTTTTTTGTTGTAGACGATGTCAATAACATAATTTCCTCACCACTTCCCTTTTTGTTGCCATGGATCTCAACAAGTTTTCCTTTGATGATAATCTTGCTGACTTTCTGCACCATGCTTTGCCTCTAATTAATTATTTTTTTTGTTATCCATCTCCGCTTGATTTTATGTTATTGCTATGTGGAAAAATATTTAAATGATCAAATGTAAGATTGTGGTAATATGATCTGAATTTCGTGAGAGGAAGATTTCTTACCTTTTTTTCTAAAAAGAAAGAAATTATAAGGTGGGAATATTTGAAAAAAAGAAGCATGAGAAAGCAATAACCAATTTGGAGAAAGATGAATTTTTGGATATGGAAGGGTTTTTTGTGGGTATCTAATGTAGGTTTTTATGCATTGCTCTCAATGATCTCATTTCTCAGTCTCTATGTAAGTGAAAGATGAATTTTTGAACAGGAGGCACATGTGGAGAAAGTGAAAAATTAAAATGAGTGAAGATGGAGGAGTAATTGCGGGTGCATATGGAGTAATATGGTTTTCTATTAACAAGATTTATAATCATGATTCCAAAAAAACACTTTATAAATAGGGTATTTTGGAGGAAAAAAAATGAAAAAGAGGGAGTATTAGTTTTAAAGGAGAATGGATATAGCAATTGCTTTATTTTATTGAGTTCTTCTCTTCATTTTTTCTTTATTGATGTTGTTTATGTGAAATAATTGATCATTATTTTCATAACCTTATTGGCATAGAGAAGAATTGAAAGGTGAACCTAACCTTTGGAACCATAATGAGACTATTCTTTAAAGATCAAATGAATTAATAAAGAGCATAATGAGTCTAATTGAATATAGCTACTATGAAAGTAGGATCAAATCAATTAAATACATTTCTATGTACTACTAGAAAACAAAGATTATCTTAGTTTAATTCGCGTTTAAAGAAAACCAATAAAAATGCTTAGTAAGAAAATTAACCCATTAAAAAATCATTATGCAAATTCACAATCTTAAATTTTTTATTTGTTTATTTTAATTTATTTTTCCTTTTTATTTTATTATCAATATTTTCTCCCAATCAAATGGTGTTTTGTTCTAGTTTTATCTTCTTGAATCATAATAATAAATTAGTAATTTCTGTCAATTTGATATTTTATTACTTGAAACAGAATACTTATGATTTTTTCACATCATTAATCAAACAAAAATATACACGTTATTTTATAATAAATTCTTTAAAATTAATTTCTTTCGAAATCAAATTTACTAAGGCCAGCCCAAAACGCACCGATAAACATTCAAATTTTACCGTATTTGATATCTAAGTAGGCAGGAACTTTCATGGATGTACACTCGTGTCTGATCTCATCTCATTGAACACTATTCCTTCTTGTCCATACAATTTCTCTCACTTTCTCTCTCTCAGGTCCCACAAACAAAAATGTAAATCCTTTCTAGTCGAAGTCGCAGCAGGAGCAGGATGTCCATCTCTCTACCCGTTTCCATGGCAACCACAATCCATTCCTTACCCTATTCACTTCTCAAACTCAAACCACCCTCCCTCACCCCATCTCTATTTCGCCGCACGCTCTTTCCCAATTCAACTCTCAACGCCGCCCCTAAACGCACCGTTTCGTCCACCACTTTCTCACTGACGCTCACTAACGGAACCTGCAAAACCAGACACGTTGCCGCCAAATCATCCGAAGCCGACACCGGAAACACTTCCACCTCGCTAACCCAAACCGTGAGTCTCCCTCTCTCTCTCTCCACGTCTCACTCCTTCTCAGGTTTGGTTAAGTTTCTCTATAAGCACTCCTTCTAAAGTGTTTCTAAAGAAGATTACCCAAACAGGCCATTATATTCTCTAATTTTGTCGTATCATTAATCGATGTGGAATCTCCAACACCTTCGTTCTACAACCGTATGAGTGTCTCTGTTTTCTTTTTCAGGTGTTTGGGGTGCTTCATTTGGCGGTGTCCCTGGGCCTCATTCTCGCGGTGGACAAGTTTCTGAAGCAAGCGTTTGTGGCTGCCGCGATCAAGTTCCCGAGCGCGTTGTTTGGGATGTTCTGCATATTCTCGGTTCTGATTATCCTCGACTCCACCGTGCCCGCCGCCGCCACGGCGTTCGTGAGCTTCTTCGAGCCCGCGTTTATGTTCATACAGAGATGGCTCCCTCTGTTCTATGTTCCCTCTCTCGTTGTCTTGCCTCTTGCTGTCAAAGATATTCCCGCTGCCTCTGGAGCCAAAATTGGCCTCATTTTAGGTTAATGCTTCTTTTGCTTCTTTCTGCAATTCATCTCTCTCATTTCCTTTTTCTTTATCTGTTTCTTGTTGCTCAGGCTAAGTTGCTGGAAGCTGGGCCACGTTTTTCTCTCTCTCTCTCTCTCTCTCAAGTATGGTTTATTTAGACACTGTTTGGAATAAGCTTCTCTATAAGTATTAGTAGGAGAAGTAAATAAGAAAAGAATACATGAAGTAAGTTTATTTTTATAAGCTAAAATTAGCTTATGTAAAAATTAAGATCAGTTCTTGAAAGAGTTTATTAATATCATTAAGCTTCTAGAAAAAGCTGATGCATAAACTAATTTTATGTTTATGGAAGAACTTTATTTCATCTAAAGAGACCCTAGTGAAGCCAGCTATTTATGACTAAAGTACTATTTTGTTCTTGAATTTGTAACGCTCTAATCGGTTAGTCCTTCAAATTAGGTAAATTTGAAAAGAAAAAAGAAGTTCTAAAAACTTGTTCCCGCGACTGGGAATACATCGATACATGTAAAAGGACACAGGCACTGCATGTCAGTCAAAGGGGCCAAGACGTCAAGTTTTGGACTAGCTTTGTTGATGGAAAACCAAATTAAGAGTTTTTTTTTTTTTTTTTTTGTATTTTAGCTAATTTCAGGGACTATATCAAATTATAAATTCAGGAATAAAAATGGTGATTTACTAGATAATTAGTAGGATGTAAATAATTAGACTAGTGAGTATATAGTCAAATTAGATCCCATGTTAGGAGTTTGAGGACTAATTTGACTGATGAAATGCAACCTTGGGTGTACTGTTCATAATTTAGGGACTAATATAAGTGACCCGTATTTTCTGGGGACTAGTTTGATTATTTACAGTTACTTATTAGATCATCTCAACATTTTTTCATAAACTTTGTATGACATTTTAAATTTTTAAGCGACAAATCATCCCATTGCCGTCTTTTCTTTTCAAAATTTGTCTTTTGTATGATGAACCTATGTTGATACATGCTAAAAATGGCTATAATGTTGTTCAGTTGGAGGATGGCTGGCTACACTCTGTGTTGCTGGTTACACGGCTATCGCAGTTAGAAAAGCTGTGAAAACAGAATTGGTAGATGCTGAGCCTATGGGAAAGCCTGCTCCATTTTCTTCTCTTGAAGTGTGGACTTGGACTGCTGTTCTCCTTATATCATTTGTATCTGCATTATTTTACCCTACAGCACTGGGTACAAGTGCCAGAACATGCCTTCCATTTTTGCTTGCAGCCACAGTGTTAGGCTACATGGTTGGCTCGGGGTAAATATTTTCCTTTTCACTGCTGCATATACACGTGGAAAATTGCTTTTTCCCAAGTATGGTGTTTCTGACGAGAAAACATTAAAAAAAAGAGTGTTCTTGTATCACATGTTGCTATTAAAATTTTATTACACACTGTTATGGTTTGGAATTTTTATCTTTTCTAGAAATTCACTAATTGTTGCTATTTTCTGTTTCCAGGTTGCCATCAAATGTGAAGAAGGTCTTCCATCCGATAATTTGCTGTGCTTTATCAGCAGATCTGACAGCATTTGCTTTTGGGTATTTTTCCAAGTCAGGACTTGAACCTGTGCTAGGTATGGTTAAAATTTAAAAGATAACTATTTAATTACTATATTATGTAAGTTTCTGTGAATTTAGTTGCTAACTTCAACTAGGAAAAGAAGCTTAAGATTTAAATTACTAGTTTGAAACTTATTCTGACTGTACAGTGTACATACCTTATGATTTATGATAAGCATTTGAAGTCAGCTGGCAAGTTGAGTAATGAGTAGTGAACTGTTACTGTTCAAATCAGGTTTGTAAAACCTTTTACTAGGACAATGAGGTATCAAATGACTTTCTGCTAAGATTAAGGTAATATTCAGCCAAGCTCAACTGATTTGGTTTGATATACAGCCTGATAGTTATAATAATGTAAAGTTGTGTCACTAAAGGACTTTCTGTTTTATGTAGCCAGAGAGTGTGATGGAAATTTATTACAAGATACTATTTAATGATATAAATTTGTTGTAACTTTTATAATATAAGTCTTTACTTATTATGCGTGAATCTGAAAGAGCCCATAAACATTTAATTTTATATTAAGGTCTGTTTTAATTCTTTTTTAGCCTAAGACATAATAGTTTAAAACTTTTAATCCTTGTTTGTGTAAGAACTTTCAATAAGAACAGTCGCTACTACATCCTACTAAGATATGGATAACCAACAATGTGCACTCTCATGTCCCCCTAACATCCATAAAGAAGCTCCCATCTTCTGCATCTTGCACCCACATGTAATATATCTTTATCATGATGTAATTTGTGTTCACGGTGCTTCTCGGTTGTAGCCGAAACCATTAGTAGACAAAAAGCTTTTCAACTCAATAGGGATTGATCTTAGTTCAAGAATAATTAGGAATTATAGTGGTTCATCTATCTAGTTGCATGGAGAGTACACCTGACCTATCATTTAATTTCAAATAATTTTTTTCTTTTGCTCTGTCATGCACAATATGGTTCTTCTCTCATGCAATTCTTTTATTAATCCCATTTCAGCATAATGAGCCATATTTGTTTTTGATGATTCTTCTTTCTACATTCATAGGATATTACCTTACAAAGGCATCATCAAATCCTGGAGCTGGTGACATTTTAATGGGATTTTTAGGATCTGTTATTCTCTCATTTTCCTTCTCTATGTTTAAGCAAAGAAAGGTAAACCATCTAAGTTTCTCAGTAAATAAATCCTATACTGCTATAAAAAAATAAAGATGAATAAAGTATGTTCTCATTGCTGTCAATTGCTTTTGATATTTTACAATGTTAGACAGATTGCATGTAGACTTATACTGAGGCAATGTTTAATATGCTATGTTATTACTGAGTACATAGTATAGTTAATGATATACAATATTAGTTCAATAAGAGAGTATAACAGTACTTCATGTCAATGTTTCTTAACCAAGTAAGCCTTGCCGTCCTCCTCAAAATTATGAGTGTGGATTGGTGATGTTGACTTCATTTTGAATAGTTTGACTCTTTAAGTCGCATTCATAAAAATTGAGGACAAGTGCATAATAACAATATTGTATTATCTTATTGCCATGATGCTAAGCCACCCGGGTTGGGCTATGAGGCGTTTTGGTTGTTTGCAATAGGCACCTTTCTTTGTATGGTAAGTTGTACCAAATGATGACTTGATGTTAGCTTTATTCTGTTTTTTGTCTGGATAGGTAATTTAACTTAGTTATACAGAAGCATATCTTATATCTGTTTTATTTATTTTTTTTTTAATTTCTTGCTAAATTAGCAAATACCTGTGAAAGGTGAATTGAATAGTCATTCACCTATATGGAGTTTGATTTTACTTGAATGCATATGACTTCCTTGGAGAGCGTAGAGCTATAAACATATTATTTCCTTATACGTATAATGTTCCACTTGGCAGTCATTAACATGATATATACCCAACCAAACACAGAACATGCTTTGCAAAGTTTTTTTGGCATCCCATATGAAATGATTGGATAAGTCATTATATCATTGAGACATTGACTATTGATTTGTTGATCATTTTCAGCTTGTGAAAAGACATGCAGCCGAGATTTTCACCTCTGTCATCATCTCAACAGTGTTCTCACTGTACTCAACAGCCTTAGTTGGACGGCTTGTTCAATTAGAACCATCTTTAACTGTGTCCATTCTACCCAGATGTATCACAGTGGCATTGGCCCTCAGCATTGTATCCTTATTTGACGGTAAATATTATGCCCACACTGCAACCATTTATCCCCATAATCTTGTTTACACTGGAATTTGATCAAAGTTAATGGACAAAATCCAGAGGTCATGCAGTCTTAACCTGTTTAAAGAATACATTCACAGATAGAAAGGAATGCTAAAAAGTTTAATTTGTTTCTTTGTACACAGTTCTATCTTTGACAATTTCCCTTTGTCGCAGGAGCCAATTCATCTCTCACAGCAGCTGTGGTTGTATTAACCGGTCTGGTTGGAGCAAATTTTGTGCAAGCAACCCTTGATAAACTCAGCTTTCGTGATCCAATTGCTCGGGGAATAGCAACTGCTTCTAGGTATATTCTGTGATCAATAGATAGTTTACTTAACCAAAATCCCATTTTCACTGCATTCCAAAACTTCCACTGCCACAAGTTAAAGGTCACCAACATTTTTTCTTTCTGGGTTCTGTACTCTGATGAATAAAGTGAGGATTTTTTATGATTTCCATTGTATGGTTCAACTTATTTTGAAGAAACAATTTCTTATTTTCGCCACCTTCATGAGGGAGTTTCTGTAAAATAAGTGATTATTTCTCAAAAATTAATCTATACCAAACATGCAATAATAGTTGAATGACATTTTCTTTGTGCGTGCATGGTTATTTACTTACTCTCTTGACCTAAATTTTATTTTTCAGTGCCCACGGGCTTGGAACAGCAGCTTTGTCTGCCAAGGAACCCGAGGCTCTCCCATTTTGTGCCATTGCTTATGCTCTGAATGGTATATTTGGATCCATTCTTTGCTCGATTCCTGCTGTTAGACAAAGTTTGCTTGCAATTGTTGGCTGAGACTGTCATTTATGTCACGGCCTGGTGCTATTCATTCCATTCAATGCCATAATAACTCCAGTGCTTATCTGTTGGCTGCACAAAAATGTATAGGGCAATATTATGAATCATATATTCAGTAACACCATTGTGTCAATTGTATAGAAAGCAATAGTCCATTCATTTATGATTTGTTGATATTCTATGAAGGCAATTATCTATCTTGGATAACCAAGTGATTGAACACAAGCGTTAATATGCTAAAGTTAAGGTTGAATCAATCAGATAGTATCTTATTTTGATCTTTGGAAGAAAGAATTATTGGTAAGATTTTACTTATCTTTCATTTAAACTTTGGATTAGTCAAAATCCTTTTTCCCAGATAAATCGGAGGGTTAAGACAAAAAAATTATCTGTGTTGGATTTCATATTTTCTTTAGGAGAGTTCTCAAATTAAAAACATGAAAATTTCTATAATATGGTGTGCAATATGAATATTCATAACTTTTGAAATTAAAATTAAAATTTATTATTATGTTTGATTTGTACTAAACATAATTGGACCGTCCTCCCCATGAGGGAGGTTCATTAATACTAATGGATCGGCAAGAGAGTGACACATGATCATGACTTAGCAGGCTTAGCACTTGAGGGACTATGGATCGTCCTCCCTCCTAGGGAGGTCGCATGTACTAAATGAATGGAGGAATGTAAAAATGACTCTTAAGCACTAATGATTGTAGGGTTGTGGATCATTTGATTAAGATCACTTTTGGTCCAAGGACTAGAGTGGAACAATCGGGCCTCGAACCTTTGGTGGTCTAAGGACATTCCATAAATAATGGTGATCCCTTCTTGTCACCTTAGGTTCACATGCACTCTAGGGTTTCATGATGACTGATTGAATTATGTGTGAGATTGGCTTTTCCAAAACAAGCAACATCTAGTGTTGTTGCTAGTCTTGACAGGTTGTCTTTCAATTTGGTTTAGGAATCTTATCTGAAGAAGTTAGTAGCCTTCCTATCGGGTAGATATGAGTCTAGAAGTGCAATTTTTGAAACCAACATTGAAGAAGACTTATTTTTGGGTTTGCTGGTTGTTTATCGATGCAATTAGGCCTTTTTGGTTGGCTTTTTTATTTGTACTACATTAGCCAAAGTTGTATTCTGGTTTAATGTAACGGACTTTGTCATCTATGAGAGATCATGTCCAATATTCTTTACTTAGTAATTACATTATTTAATGTTAAGTACTCTTATTTTGTTATGTTATGACAAGTTTGTTATTGTCACCGTTATCAGAGTATAATTCTGCAATTTGATACAAATCTTGCAATTTCATAGGGATCTGATACAAAAATTGTAATTTAATAGGAACCTTGTATAATGTTGTTGCTAATCTTTTATTTTTATTCATTTTAATTAAATTAAAATATGTTGTCATGTCAGACAACACGTTGTCAATTTACATGTCACATTTAATCTGACGTGATATCACAGGTAGCTTGCTGACGTGCATAGTTAACGACCACATGAGTAGTTAACGGATCCTTTCTAACAGCAGGGAACTTGCACAAAAATTTTCAAATATTAGGAACCTATTGTAAAGGAAAACTTTATTAGGAACCAAATACAAAGGAAAAATTTATTCAGGTATATATCAGGATAAAAAATATACTTAAGTTTTTTTTATAATATTTCTGTTTTCTTTCTGAATGGAAACAGGAGAACTCCTCTTACCTTCAAATAACTATACAATAAAATTGTGAAATCTTTGGTAATTGGTAAACTCTCATATTTATTTTGCTTGATCCAACTTTTAATCTAAATCATAAGTATATCGATTATGGATGACAAAAAAATTGTACTCGTAGATAAAATCTACAACGAATTCAAAATAGATAGTCTAATAGGTTTCCGTGGGCTAAAAAAATGATTTTATTTCTCAGCTTTCTTTTTAATGCATCATGGGTAAGTAATAAGGTACCCAAACTTGCACTTATTTGTAATTTGAAATCACAATGTGATTTTCATTAAATTGCGCTATCATATTAATCCATTTGGGAGATTTTGTTTTGATAATGATTGTTTTTTATGTCAAAGGAATTCTTAGATTTTCTATGGATGATGTTTATATTTAAATTGAATGTATACAAATTTTGTATGAATGATGTTTTCATTTCTTTTTAAATCAAAACATCTTTCATTTTTTATTTTGAACGTATTAAATTTATATCTTTTAATCAATTAAATTATATTTATGTTGTACTAATCCATATATATATATATATATATATATATATATATATATATATATATATATATATATATATATTCACCTATCACACAAGTAACTATAATAAGGAAATCCATTGCGATGATTTTTTTTTTATAATAATAGGTTTCTTTTATGTTAAGAGACTTTTAGATATTTATATTTAAATTTAATATATACAATTTTATATAAATGATGTTTAAATTTTTTTTATATCAAAATGTCATTTTTTAATTTGAAAGAGTATAAATTATATTTTTAAACTATCATATATTTTATTTATATTGTGCTAATCCATATTTATTTCCATCTATCGTATAGATATCAATGTCAGGACAATTTCATTTGGGTGTTTTTTGTTATAATATTTGGTTTTTTTTTTTTTACGTTAGGATATTCTTAGATATTTATATTTAAATTACTATAACTTTTAAATGAATTGTGTTTAGATTTCTTTATAGGAAAACATTCTTGTTTTTAAAATTTGAAAGTATAAAAGTTATTTTTTAAAATTATTATATATTTTATTTATGTGATGTTAGTCCATATTTATATTTGTATATTTCAAAGTAACCATATTAGAACTAATTGATTTGGATAATCATTCATTTTGATAGTCATAGATTTTTGGAAGCCAATAAAGTGTTCCATTATATCCATGTATATATAAAAAAAAGCACATAAAAAATTTATTAGCTAAAATTCGTAAGCGTTCAAAGTAATATTTTTTTTTATATATAAAAATAGTAGTTGTGAGAATAACTATAAGATAAGTATATTTAAATACACTCCTTTTATTGACTCAAAAGTTTCAAATGTGCTTATAAAAAAATGTTGTAACTTTATATCATATATAAGATTTACTTCATGAGATTTTTCTTTCAGGCATATAAATCTAAATATTTAATCATTGCCAATAAAGAAAGAAATAATTAATGAAGTCTTTTTTTTTCCAAAATTCATATGAAACATATGTTAACCTTTATATATACATACATATATATATATATATATATATATATATATATATATATATATATATATATATATTATTAATATTTATTTTAGAAATATTAAAATTTGTATATTATTATATAAGAAAAAATGGTAGTATTTATTTTCTTAATAACAAAGTAACTTATGACCATTCACAAATGTATTGATTTTTAATTCTTTTAATACTCTTGATTTATTGTTTAGTCTACTAACAAGATACCATTATTTTTAATGAATGTAGATTCATTTATTATGCTATTAACAATATAACTCACACTTTTTAAAAAGTAATATAACTCATATTTATTAGTTAAAATTATTCCTTTTGAATTAATTATGAGCAATGTCATTATATCTAATCACTAATTAAACTAAATAAATGTTAGTCAATTGTTCATTTTTATTGAATAAAGACAGTAAGATAAAATTATAACATTTGTTGGATTAAAAAAATAAAACTTGAGTAAAATTTGTCATGACAATTGTTTATGCTTATTTTTACACATGTGCAAATTACATTGGATGAGTAGCACAGGTTAAATACTAAATTTTATATATTCATTCAGTTGTGTTTTCGCATATTTTAAACATATTCTTAATAAATATTACTCAATAGTTATTTTCCATTAAATAAAAACAATTACATATAAGATAACATTGTGACGTTAATTGTATTAAAAAAATAATACTCAAGTAAAATTGATCACACTCTTTAACAATTGTGTATGTCTATTTTTACATTTAGAATAATAAATTAAGTTAATAACACAAGTTAAATAAATAGATTAATTTTATTATGTATGTTTATGCACATGTTAAATACTACACTTGTTGTAATCATTCTATTGTGATTTTACATATTTTTAATATTTTTTTAAATAAATATTGTTCAGTTGTCCAGTTTCATTAAATAGTAATTAATATATTTAAAATAAAATTGGGACATTAACACAAATCAAGTAAGAGTTGTTATATTTTTTGGAAGACGTTCATGTTCATTTTTATAGTTAAATAAAAAATGAAAATCTAAATAAACATACTCATACCATATGTTTATCCCGTACAACTAGTTAATTTAATTGAATGAGTATAGTACAATCATGACTATTTTTTTTCCAAAAAAGATCTTATACTTTATTGATTGTCATTAAAGCATAAGGCTGGGATCATCTTAGACTTAACTTATATTATAAATAAATAGAAAGAAACAACCTAATTACTCCTATATTAGTTAGGACCTAGGAGTGCTACATTATTGAAAGGAACAATTAGTACTTGTGGTTAAGTTAATCATCACACACGCACCCACATAGATATCCAAGGTGCTTGATTTTTTTCTTTTGAGGAAATGCTAGCTATATTGAAATAGGTAAAATTACACATTCATATGATGTTAAATGCGGTACCATATAATTTTTTTAAAAAAATTCCCCATTATTTCCTTAATCTTCACTAAAAGCACTGGTTAGCAAGATCTTTTATTTATTTATCATATATTTCTTGAGGGTGTTTTAATTTCAAATTTTATTAATTTATTATTTAATAAATATTTTCATGTTAGATGATGAATAGAGGTAACAAGAGAAAGAAAATAATAATATTTGAATGTAATGATAATTTTTAAGATAAAATTATAATTTATATATAAAATAAACATATTCAACACTTTTTATCATTATCACATACTCATAATTGTGCTTAAAAATTGAGTGTGACTTTTTTAAATGTATATTTTGGTCAAATTAGTTATAAGCTAATTAAAATTGGTTAACTAAATTGTTTTACCAAGTATGGTGGTTAAATAAAAAATTGCATTTAAGAAAAAATTATAAATTAATTAGATAAAAAAAAATTCAAGTAAAATTAATCACACTTTAATAATGTATATCTATTTTTACATCTAAGATAATAAATTAAGTGAATAACATAAGTTTAAATAAATACTTCAATTTTATGATGATATTTAAGCTATTTATTTATAAGCTAATTAAATCTCATCATATTAGGCCATACTTGTGATCATGGAAATATGCATGAAACACCCGCACAAGAAGGGATTTTTTTAAGATTTTTTTTTGGTTAAGTAGCCTATAGCCTAAGTACTCAAAAAAGAAGGGAGTCTCGATGATAAATAATTTCCTTGAAATGATACATGAGACCAAATTTGAGTTGTAATTATACATAATTAGACGATGAGGATCATGACACAACGCATTATTAATATTGCTAGTATATAGCAAACATATCTGTCCCCCAAAGAAAAATGGTGGTGGAAAAGGATGACAGATGTTTGAATATCAATTCCATGCATTTGGTGGATGTGACAGTTTATGAGGACGTTGCATGAGTTGGAAGCACAAAGAAGGAGGAGTTTATGAGCTGTTCCTTCTTCATTGCCACAACAGCAATCCCTTTCCACCGCATTAATAATAGGGCAACATTGCTTCTCCAATTTTTTGTACTTATAATACATTGGTTTTTTCGCCAGTCTTTGATTACCATCTTTCTGGGTTTCTTCAATTCTAATCCAGGTTTGAAATCATTCTTCTTTTGTTGCCATCTTGTTCTTGTTCTTCTTGTTATATTATATGTTTCTGAAATGCTTTTCGTCCACATGTATGTAATTTAATTTCATTTTCTTAATTCTCTCTGCTTGCATGGTATATATATGTCTTCGTGTTAAATAAAAGCCCCTTAATTTTATTCTAATTGATTTTATAGTGTCGGTTTGTGATAGGACTTTGAAAATTTAATTTCTTCCAATGAATTGGGCTAAGTTTTAACTATTTTGTTTCTCAGGGACGATAACTTATCAAACTTAATTCTCTTTGTTACTTGGTGCACAATCAAATTAAAGTAAATAATTCTTTCTTTTAGGTGAAACTAAGGGAGTATTATCAAAACTAATTACATGAAAAAGGCTAGGATTGAAAAAAGAAATACATACAAATAAAGTCTTGCTAATATAATTTTGAACAAAAGATTAGAGTGTACTGTTTTTGAAGTGCTTTAGAATTAAAAAAAAAAGCCGTTCTTATGTTAAGTTAAGATATGACTAATAGCATGCATTTGAGTTAATTAGCTTTTATTTATTTTCCGAATTTCTATTTCGTTTTCTTCATTTTATTAATGTAACCTTCAATTTTTGTTTACACGATACATTCATTGTCTAATTCATCAATAACGCATATATAAATGCAACCTCATCAGAAAAAAAGAAAGTTATAAGTAATACAACTGAATTACAGCCACGGCATTCTTTTATAAGCTAGCTAGTTAGCTACAGCTTGCAGATATATGTGAATGTCATATCACCAAAAATCTGTCATGCGGTTTGCATTCGTGACCTCTTTAAGTTGTGCTAAACATTGATTTGAGAGTACACATCAACAACTTAGCATTTAATGTGGGAAGATTGGCAAAAGGAATAACTTGATTTGATGGATTAACTTACATAGACCACAAATTGCATGCAAAACAAAATATTCAAGGAGTAAACTTGGCTCACAATTTTTTTCTTCACAAAATTATATTTAACTATTATTTTAAGAAAGCTTGTGTAATGGAAATATATATATAGTGATGATAGATATTTTTGTAGATGAGTAAGATTATACACGAACGAGTAAAATATATATATATATATATATATATATATATATATATATATATATATGATCACTTAAGGTAACGTGAATGTGACTTATGTTTTTGTTTTAACTATTTATAATAAAATTTAATAATTAATATTTATTTATTTTACCTTCACGTACAAAAAGTCATGTTAGTTTTTCAAAAATTCTAGTAACTTCTTAAATAATTATTAGATTTTATGAAATCTTAAACTTTTATTGTAATTTTTTTAGTTATTCATATATAATTGTATGACTTGAATTTATTTACTCTTCCATGAAAGTTGTTTTCTTATTAGATATATCTTAGATTTTTGGCAAGAATTTTGGTAAAATTGAGCTAGAAGAAAAAAATCACTTATTATATATAAGAGGTTTAGGACGGTACTACGTACTCCAATACCATATTTATCCTGAATTTTGTTTTTCTATTTAAAATTTGTGTGGTGGAAAAGGGGACAAATGGTGATCCAACACGTGTTTGAGTGTGAATTATTTTGGTCGAGGAGGCCGTTTATGGGCAACGTTGCATGATTTGGAAACACAAGGAGGAAGCCGTAAACAGATGTGAACGGTTCCTTCCTCCTTCATTGTTCGCCTCATCAACATTACCTCCTTCTTCCACCGTATCATAGGATAGGACCACTCCTAACACGTTTTTGCCTTTTTAATTAATTCCTTTCTTTTTATTCTTCCCTTCCCTGAGTCTTCCACATTATTTTCCTTCTTCTCATCAAGGTTTCAATCTCTTTTTTGTTCTTGTTATGATATTGCTTTGAATGCCTTTTGTTCACATGTACGTGATTTCTTTTCATTTTCTCTCTCCATTGTATGCGTGCGGATATAAAAAAATGGTGATACTAATCAAATAAAATCTACCGACATTTTTTATATGGTAATTCTCGTAAGACAATCTCACTAGAGACGGATTTCGAATGCTGGTGACATCCAAAAAATCAAATTAAATCTTACAAATATTTGAGAGAAATATGAAAGAGAAAGTAAATATGAAAATTTTGCATCAATTTTTTTTTTGAAGTGTATTAGACTTTCATGAAATGTTGTTCTTATGTTAATAAAATGTGATAGTTTTCATGGAGATGTGATAAATTGCTTTTTATTTGGAACTTCTAAATTCTCTCCATTTCTATTTAGTTTTTCTTCATTTTACTAACACGGCTCGTAACGTTTCAAAACGATATGTTCATTATCCAAGTTTTCAATTGGGTAACGCACACAAAAAGTTAATACAGGATAATTACATGCATGCAGCTAAGGTATTCTTACAAAACCACAAGCGTTAGTTGCTGAGCAATAATCTATATGGTATACATAAAAAAATGAAAAGAAAAAAAGAAGGAAGAAGGATTTTGTGTCGTTTCTGAAGGGAAATAAACGTTTAACTAATTTTGTTCATGTATTATATCTGGTTTATGTAAAGTTATCTGAGATTGTGTTTTGAAATGTTCTTATTTTTTTATTTCGGTTTTCTAATGACTTGAATTTCAGAAATTTTGGTGGCAGACCCTGTGAGAAATATTAAAGACGGGCCACTTTCAAAATATACCATGGAGCCACAATTAGAATCCCCTTTGGTAATTCCTCAATCTATAAATTCACCAAATAATCTAGAATCTAATATATGTTACTGACAAGAATCCATCACAGTAAGACTATTACTGATGAAACTTCACCAATTATTTCCTCTCAGGGAAGAAAAGATTCTACAGGAAGTGCCGATTCTTCTAAGCCTTCAAAGCATGTCATTGAGACAGCTGCGCCCTTTGAATCTGTCAAAGATGCTGTGTCCAAGTTTGGAGGAAGAATTGATTGGAAATCTCGTCGAACCCAGAGTCTGGTGGAGGAGGTATGTATATTGTTTGAATTGCGTTTATGCTTTACATTTTTTTTATGATTTTGGGTTTGTTTGTAGCATCATTTGCAAATAACTTGTGTTGAGAAAACTGGAGAACTACTACATTAAGAACATGTTATTAGATAATCAAATTACAGTTGATGGTGTTGGTGGCTTGTGAACATACCAAAAGGGTTCAGGTTTTCACATTGTTGCCTAAATGAAGATATTTTTCCACGGATGCGAGTCATAACTTTAGAGTACTATTTTACAAATTTAAATATATTTTTAGTCCCTTAAAATTAAAAACCCTTTTTTTAGTCCTCTAAATTAAAATATGTAGTTGTTAGTATCTTAAATTCGTGAAATGTTTTTTTTAATCTCTCGAGGCATTAAAAAAAACATTCCATGAATTTGAAGGATTAAAATATATAAATTTTAATTTAGGAGACTAAAAAAGATAGACCCTAATTTTAAAGGATTAAACATATTTAAGCCTATTTTATAAATTGATCCTAATGTTGAGGATATTTTTCCATTGACCCAAGTCATAACTTAAGAATAATGCCCAGTAATGGATCAGAAAGCAAAGGTGTTGTGGTCCCGTTATAGAAAAAACATGCAATTACAATTGAATGAGTGTACTGTGTACTACTTGCAGAGTGAACTAATAACTTATTCACTAACTCACTTGTTTCCCATTGCTCTGGGGCATGCATAAACCACTAGTTTTACTTTTTTTAATTTTTTTGGCTGAACAGAGAAGCAAGCTCGTAGAAGACTTTAGAAAGGAAGAAACTGCAGAGGAATTGGAAAACACTAAGAAGCTTATAGAAGAACTCAAAACTAGCTTAGAAAAGATAGAAAAAGATGAGCTTCAAGCAAAAGAAGAGGCTGAACGTGTGATTCTCAAAATTGAAGAGATGGAGCAGGACATTGTAAGTGAAGCTAGTATTGAAGCCAAGGCACAACTTGAGGCTGAAAAAGCCATGCTTACAGAAGCGCTTTCGGAGTTTGAATTCGTTAAAAGAGAACTGGACTCACTGCGTAAGGAGTATGCTTCTATGGCGAGTGGAAGGGATATAGCAATCAATAATGCAGAAGAGACTATTGCAGCATCCAAGCAAATTGAAAAGGCAGTGGAAGATTTGACTGCTGAGTTGATTGCAACAAAAGAGGCGTTGAATTCCATGCGAACCGCGCATTTGGAAGTAGAAGAACAAAGACTAGGAGTAGTTGATCAAGAGTCGAACAATTTGAAGCTGGAACTTGAACAAGTAGAAGAGGAGCTCCAAAGACTTAATGAGCAAGTTTTGTCAGCCAGGGTTCTTAAATCAAAATTGGAATCAGCTTCCTCCTTACTGCATGGTTTGAAAGCTGAATTAGCAGCATATATGGAATCAAAAGTAAATGAGGAATTTTATAAAGAACAAAAAGAGGAAGTTGAGGAACTAAAACTGAACATAGAAAAAGCAACTTCTGATGTTAACAGATTGAGGGTGGCTTCTGTGTCACTAAAATCAAAACTAGAAGAAGAGAAGTCGGTTCTCGCATCCCTTAAGCAAAGTGAGGAAAAGGCTTCGGCTGCGGTTGTGAATCTCCAAGCTGAACTGGAGAAGTCTAGGTCAGCCATAGCTTTCATTCAAATGAAAGAAAATGAAGCAAGAGAGATGATGACTGAGTTGCCCAAGAAACTGCAAAAAGCATCACAAGAGGCTGATGAGGCCAAATCACTTGCTCAGGCAGCTCAGGCAGAGCTGATTGAAGCACAAGAAGAGGTTGAACAAGCCAAGGCCAAATCAAGCACATTGGAAAGTAGTTTATTGGCAGCACAAAAGGAGATTGAAGCAGCCAAGGTTGCCGAGATGTTGGCCAGAGATGCAATCACAGCATTGGAGAAGAGTGAATCAGCTAAAGGCAACAAAAATGACAAGGACTCTTCCTCAATGGTGACACTCACACTAGAAGAATATCATGAGCTCAGCAGGAGAGCCTATAAGGCAGAGGAGCAAGCCAATGCGAGGATCGAAGCTGCTACTTCTCAGATTCAGATAGCAAGGGAGTCTGAATTAAGAAGCCTGGAGAAGTTAGAAGAACTGAATGAGGAGTTGTCTGTAAGAAGAGAATCTCTGAAAATTGCAACTGGGAATTCCGAAAAGGCCAATGAAGGAAAGTTAGCTGTAGAACATGAATTAAGAACATGGAGGGCTGAACAAAAGCAACAAGAGAAGGCTACTGAATTGAATGAACAAACTTCTGATCCAACTGAGCCTGCACATGATTCATCAAGCCCAAAGGGAAAAGTTCCTTCCAATAACACTGAAGCTGAATCAGCCTCAAATAAGAACAAAAAGAAGAAAAAGTCATCATTTCCTTCAAAGGTTGTAATGTTCTTTGCCAAGAAAAAAACGCACCCAACCAAGTGAATGTAATCCTTCAACAGAAGGTAGTACACTAAGTAACAAATCTAATTTCTGAACAGCTTCTGTATTGGTTGCCAATTGTGAGAATTTGTATCAAGTTCTTTGGTCGCAAGGAGAAAATATGATCATTTAGTGTATATATGGCGTAGCTTCTCTATTATTCAATATTTCAATTTTCACTACAAATTTACCATTATGAAGGAAAAGGCACAACAGTCTACTTTTGGGACACATCTACTATAGTGATATATGTGCTAAAGCTTTGAGTTTATGATGATTTATGTTTTGGATCATTCTCAATAGAAATATGTTTTGGATCATTCTCAAATAGAAATTTTGTGATAAAAATCTGGTCTCTTATTTTAATGATATTCATTTTACCTTTAAAAACAACTAATAGTTATTTTGAAGAATGTAACCCACAACTTATTCATTTAAAAAATTAAAAGGAAATAGAATTTGTTGATGTGAGAATTATTTGGTTAAGAGAAAGTGGAAATTGTAATAAAAATGTTGACCTAGTGATAACTAGTTAGTTTAGTTGTCATTGTCATAGTTCATACTTCAAGATTTATATATTATAAATGGATGTGGTTATGTTGGCACCCAAATTATGTTGAGCCTTTTCAAAGAGTCAAATAAAAAAATTAAAATGCTAGTCAAATTAACAAACTTGGGATAAAGGTAACCAAAAAGATATAATTAACTAGAAATGTTCATAAGTAATATTTGGTTAATATTTTCAAGTAGATGTAAGCTGAATTCAAAATTGAAAAAATGGTTAAGGCTAGGGGTAGCAAAACAGGCTACCCTGTCCTGCCATTGACCTGTCAAAAATAGGTTGGCCAGCCCCACATAAAGAAAGTGGATTGAGAGTTCAAGCCTGTCTTGTTTATACTCCAAAAATTATTAAAAAAAATAATAAATATATTTTAAATGATTTCAATTAATTTTATCTTTTTTAATATTAAATAATAAATACATACTAAAAAAATGAACGTATTACCTTAAATTTTCAATAATAATTTGTTTAGAAAAATAAACTAAATAATAATTAAATATATTTATAAAATAAAAATTAATATTTTTCTCTCAACCTGTTTTTGGTAGACCAAAATGGAGTGAGTTAAAGTGGGTTGGTGGATTGAAAACCTCAACCTGGCCAGTCAAAATGGATTGGCCCAATAAGGTTCAACCCGTTTTGCTACCCCTAGTTAAGGCACCAAGTAGTGGATCCTATAAAATGGGGATTACAAGGAGCAATAACTGATATTTGAGATAACAAAAGATAAGGCAATCACTAGTGCTTAATGGATGTGCCTAAAAAATAAGAAGACCAATGAGTAACACGCTGTGACCATGACCCACTAAAGTTATCCAAAATAAAGCAAGACAAATTGAAATACTCAAACAACCAATCGAATGAAACATAGTGGGATTGTAGGACTTCTGTACATGGACTGAGACAATTACCTCAACATAAGATCTGGAAATGTTGTATAAATATGTGCTAAGAAGTTGTGTACATGATATTTTGCCAAAACAACCAACCAAATTTATTATTTTCCTCACAATTTTTAAGTCTCTATTTGATCACTTTTTCAGTTAATGTTCATTGCATATATATTCTTTACCCCTTAATTTTCCCAAATTGCTTTCATTCATCAAGTGCTATTTGGAGTAGCTAGAAAACTCATTGTTGAAGGGCAAATTTCCCTCTTTGATGTCAATTGTTTGATCTATTTTGAAATTTCAATTCACTAAGCGCCCTAGGGTCTCACTTAGTGGATATTTTCCCAAGTATATACACCCCCATGTTTTAAACTATGATTGTTTTTTGAAGTGGTAAAAATGTTTCATAAACTATAGGTTAACCCATTTAAATGTATAAGGGGTGGATTGTTGTTTGTGAAACTTGGATCCTTGAGAAAGGTCATCGGTAGATGACAAGTATGGAGTTGTTGTTTCTAAAACCTTAAGGGAGTCCAACTATATGATGATGAATGTTAGATGTTGTGAGGTAAAATTGTATGTCCACACTTACGTGGTGCATAGTTGTTGTGACATATGAGTAGGCATGTAAGTTTAGGGTGCTCAATGGGCCTCAACCTAGTGTTGGGAAACCTTTGTGGTGGTCGTGTCGATGGGCCTAAAGGATAATTTTGGCTGGCAAATTCCAATAGAGGTTAAGGTTAATGCATGCTTTATTATAGTAAGCCAACACCCACAACCATTTTATCTTGGCAAAATTACTTGTTTCCCATAGGATCAACTATAAGACTGCCTTTTTTTGTAAAAAAAGATGGACTATGTTAAGGGATGTGCCATTGTTGATCGCTTATGAGATGAAAATTTTCATTGAGTAGAATTTGCATTTCATGATCATGATTGATGTTTGCATGATGATGCTTGATTATTAGACTTATGATGGTGATATTTGATTGTTGATTTATGATGTTTATACTCAGTTATGATTGAAGATGATAAAGTTTAGACATTTATTTTTAATTGAGTTTAAGTTATATTTTAATATGTTTGTATTTGGTAAGCTTACCCAGTTTGCATTGTGACACATGTGATTGTGATTGTAATATCTCGAACTTTGTATTTGTGGGAGTAGATGACTAGGAGATGGATCTTTCCTTTGGAAGCATCATAGATGGGCATGTGTTTAGATATATACCTTTCTAAGAGTTGTACACATATGTAGTTGTATCTTGAGTTGTTTTGACCTTGTATCTTTTTATAACATGTTGAAGCTCCATATGACACATGATTTTATTCAATTTATTATATTATATATGGATGTGTTATCTCGAGATTTTGAGTATGTGAATCCGAAGGGAGTATGTGATATATAGAAGATATTTCATGTCAAATGAACACGATTATATAACTAAAAGAGATGTGTTTAGATATATACCTTTCTAAGAGTTGTACGCATATGTAGTTGTATATTGAGTTGTTTTGACCTTGTATCTTTTGATAACATGTTAAAGCTCCATATGGCACATGATTTTATTCAATTTATTATATTATAAATGGATGTGTTATTCTGAGATTTTGAGTATTTGAATCCGAAGGGAGTATGTGATATATAGAAGATATTTCATGTCAAATGAACACAATTATATCACTAAAAGAGAAATGACATACATCATTACTTGCGAGGTTGAGCCCCTTTCCATTCGGTAAGAAATAAATGCATCATTGCTCTGCATAATACCAAAGTATTGAACAAATGAAAAACAAAAAAGAAATAACAAAATGATCACCATGGCCTCTCAAAGTAACCTACTATATGAACTAATGATAAAAAAATCAACATATTAAGTTCATCAATGTTGGCATTGTTGGTGGTTGTATCATAATTGCTTCATTTCCTTTTTATTCCCCTAACTTGATGATTTTATTCTTCTTTGAAGAATAATAAGGAATGCCTAATAAAAACATAATTATCATCAAAGTGATCCATATCAATAGGTAGACAAGTTTTAGCAGCCCCAAATAATTTATTTAAATTTTTGGTCCCTGATAAATTATTTATTTTATTTTAGTCCCCAAATTTGTTTACATATCAATTTGAAAAGTTATTTAGATAGTGCTTGAGAAACCAAAAAAAAAAAAAACATTAGGGACCAAAAAGTTAAAAGCAAATTATTAAAGACTAAAATAAAAATTCAGCCATCAAGGACCAAAAATATATTTAAGTCTACTTGAAATTGTTGTATGTATAATAGCATGGTGATATCAAAGATATTATTATATAACATTCTCTCTCCTATGTTAGACACTGGACAATCCATCACTGGACGACCTAGACATATCTTAAGGTTTTGATGAAAACAAAGATATAAATTGGTCTTAACCACTTTGCTACAAGCAAGTCAACGAGTTTGATGATGGGAAACAACATCAGGAAAGACCTATCCATTACTGGACAACTTGTCTATTGGAAGCATGAAGTACTCGTCCAATCCATCCAAACAACGATTGGATTAAGCACTTTATTTTGAATGGTCTATTTATTCCAATTTATATGATTTTTTAAAAGGAAAATATATGCGAATTTATCTTTTATTTCCTTTTATATGTTTAAGGATCATATTGAGTTATGAAAGACAAATATGAAAAGTCCTGATCCTATCAGACATAAACGTGAAATATCCAGTTATTTTAGGAAACAAAATTAATCTCCACAACGATCATAAGATTCAATTTTGAAGATACTCTTCACTATTACGAGCATCTCTCTACCTTTAAATACAACATCAAAGATTGAAGAACATTGATGAACGTACATAGAAAGACAAGAGTCATGTATCAAGAAACAAGAAAAAAGAAAAGCATTTTGTTAAGAAACACATTAAGCTTAAGAGAGTTCATCCTTTGTAGTATACAAAGTATTAGTGAGAGATAAGAACCTTATTGTATACCCACTCTTTGGAGAGTTAGTTCAGTCCAAGGTGTCTATTCTTTATTCTTTGATAAATTGTGAATATTTACTTTCAATTCATATTTGTTTTCCTCTTGAACTGGATAACCGCTGTTTTTGTTAGTGTTTTATATGCATAGATCTCCTACAGGCAATTTAGTTCCTCTGGACTTGGAGATTAAAGCTACGTTGAGAAGGAACAAAGTCAAGAGGAGAAGAACATTACTGCAAGACAGGACAGTCACGTCCATTCTTGAGGAAGAAACTCATTTTTCTGATTCTTCATCACTTGATTCACCATCATCAAGGGAGTCTGCGACCTATTTTCCAGAAGCCGTTTCCATTGCGGATGAACACCAGCAGAGAGTTACCCTTGAGGACTATTCAAGAAGTTCAGTGCTGCAATTCTTTACCAGCATTGCACGTCCTGAAGTGCAAGCTCATAACATAAACTACCCTCATTCCTAGATTCATTTAATACAGGGGAACTTATTCCAAGGATTACCAAATGAGGACCCCTATGCACATTTGGCAACATTCATTGAAATCTGTAACACTATAAAGATTGCAAGCATTCCAGATGAAGCTATTAGACTCAATCTATTCTCATTTTCCTTGACAGGAGAAGCCAAAAGGTGGCTCCATTCATTTAAGGGTAATAGTCTGAAAACTTGGGAAGAAGTTGTTGAAAAGTTTCTGAAGAAATATTTCCCAGAGTCAAAGACTGGGGAAGGGAAAGCTGCAATCTCTTCATTTCATCAGTTCCCTAATGAGTCCTTAATTGAAGTGTTGGAAAGATTTAGAGGTTTATTGAGAAAGACTCCCACCCATGGGTTCTCTGAGCCAATTCAATTGAATATGTTTATAGATGGGTTGAGACCACAAACCAAGCAACTGTTAGATGCTTTAGCAGGGGAAAAAATAAAGTTGAAGACCCCAGAAGAGGCAATTGAGCTAATTGAGAATATGTCAGCCAGTGATCATGCTATTTTGTGCGACAGAGTTCATCAACCCAAAAAGAAAAGCTTGTTAGAACTATCATCACATGACACTTTATTGACACAGAATAAGTTGCTTTCTAAGTAACTTGAGATTTTAACAGAAACACTTGGTAAGTTGCCAACTAAACTATCTATTGGTCAACCTACACATTCTTCTGTTTTGTAGGTTACAGGTTGTACCATCTGTGGTGAGGCTCATGAAACATGCCAATGTATTCCCATTGAAGAAAACACTCAAGAAGTTCCCTATATGAGAAATCAACAGAGACAAGGATATACTCAAGGAGGATTTTTAGGCATCCAATAGGGTCCTTATAATCAACAAGGACAGTGGAGATCACACCTTGGCAATCAATTCAACAAAGACCAGGGTGGACCTTCGAACAGGCCAATCCAACAAGGGCCTAACATCTTTCAGAGGACTACTAAGCTGGAGGAGACTTTGACTCAGTTTATGCAGTTAACGATGTCAAATCATAAAAGCACTGAGTCAGCACTGAAAAACCTTGAGATCCAGGTGGGACAATTGGCCAAGCAGATAGGTGACTAGTCATCCAACAGTTTTGTGGCGAATATAGAAAAGAATCCCAAGGAGGAATGCAAAGCTGTGATGACAAGGAGTAAGAGGTTTGTGGAGGCGGAGGATGAGGAAAGTGTTGTGCCCAAGAAGAAAGCTGTTGAAAAGAAAGGCAGTGATGAAAAGAAAGATGATGCGATAGGTGAAAGTAATCAGGAAAAAGAAAAACAAATAATGGTCAAGAAAAAAGAATTTAATGACCAAGAAAAAGAAAAAGAAGTAGAAAAAGAAAAAGAAAATAAAAAATTGAAAAAAATGAAAAAAATAAGAATGACGAGAGGAGTAGAAGTGAACAAGCTAGAGAGAAGAAAAGAGAAAAAGCTATGAATGAAGGTGCGGAAGTACCATTTCCTGTGGTACCTTCCAAGAAGGAGAATGACCACCATTTGGCAAGATTCTTAGATATTTTCAGGAAACTGGAAATAACCATGCCCTTCGGAGAAGCTTTACAGCAGATGCCACTCTACTCCAAGTTCTTAAAGGATATGTTAACAAGGAAACACAAGTATATTCACTAGGAAAACATTGTTGTGGAAGGAAATTGTAGTGCTGTTGTCGCAACGTGCCTTTCGCGGGTGAGCGAAGGCGAGACACACGGGTGCGCTTTCCAAAGGAGGAAAGATACACGGAGTCGCCACCAACGTTTATTTGTGGAAAACGTCGGGAAAACTGAAGGAAACTGGTCAAAATGAAAATTCTAAGTTCGGGAGTTGTATTTACGCTTGAGGAAGGTATTAGCACCTCTCACGTTTGTCTCAAAGGACAACAACCTATTTTTTTTTAGAATTGTGGAAATTGTATTACCTTAACTTTTATTTCTTTTTATTTTTTGAGGTCGACAAAAGTGGGGCTTTTGCTCCAACGTACCCTCCATCAAAGAGGAAATCAGACCTACGTAGTTCTTTCTTATGCGTGAATCAAGTGATTCTTTTACTTTGAAAGGTGATCATTTTAAGGCGTTGGACCTTAAAAATGATCCATTTTACTTGTAAGAAATTGAAATGATAAACTTTCAAAACCCTATTTTTGTGGACGAGCTTGACTAGGCAAATTGATTTTAGCCTTAGTTTTACTTTAGTTATTAGTCAATTCAATTAAGAATGAGAAATCCCAAAGAGAAAACGTCCGATTGATTTTTCGCTTTATTTTACTAAAAGGTATTTTTTTTATTATTATATTATTATTTTACTTCTTTTTTGATTTCCAACGTGGTTACGGCACGACCGAACGGTCGGAATTCATTTTAACCGAAATTAACGGATGATACAATTCAAACGATCGGTGGAAATTTATTTTATTTTTAGATTAGGCGAGAAATGACTTAAATAAATGACTTAAGCACGTCAAAAGGGGGTATAAAAAGGGAATGAAAACGAGAATAAAAATACATGAAACAAAATGTGGACCACCACGGGTACATAGAATGAATTGAAAAGCTCGGTTTGAGGTACTTACCCGTTGAAGACTGAAGAAAACGAAGAACGAACGATTAATGTTGAAGAATGGTCGAGAATCTTCGCGTAATTACTCACGGAAACGTTACGGAAACGTTACGGAAGTGCCTCGGCTTGGATTTTCTTCACGGAAATAATTTACTCAGCAATTTCGAGAGAATGAGAAGTGCCAAGAAGGCTGAACCCTTTTCTTCTTCACTCCTCCCCCTATTTATAGCAAAATAGGGGAGGAGCTTGCCACCCAGCTCGCCCAGGCGAGCAAGGTTGCTTCCTCCAGAAGCAACATCCTTATGGAGGAAGGATCTGGAAGGCCCAAGTGGGTCAGATTGCTATTTGTACCCCCCTTTTTACTAAATGCACCCCTTTCTATTTTTTGGTAATTCTTTTTCCGTAACGTTACGAAACCTTACGAATTTCGTAACGATACTTATTTTCCTTCCGCAAGGTTACGAATCCTTACGGATTATGTATTTACTCTTTTTTAGCTTTCGAAGAAGTTACGGAAATTCACGAATTGCGCAAAAATACCTCTTTTCGATTTCCGCCACATTACGGAATTTCACGGATCGCGCAAGCCTGCTTCCTTTTGATTTCTGACACGTCTCGGGACTTCATTTATTGTGCAACAAAGGACACCAAGTATCTCAAAGCGGCTAACCAAAGGTTGCATGTCATTAAGTAATAATCCCCGGACAAAATTAGGGTATGACAGTTGCCCCTCTTTACTTACCTCTCATCGGAGATAAGAGGAAAGCAAAGATAGGACACTGATTTCGTCCGTCCTGCCCTTTCCGTGATGACGACTCTCGTCTCTACTCCTTCTTTTTTCTTCTGCACAAAACAAAATACAAACAACAACAAGAACAACGAATATAATATACATATACACATATACACATATCTGGCGAAGGAACCGATCCGGAAAACAACAGAAGAACATATTCCCCAGTCACCAGAGGTTCCGCGCTTGATAATGGAGGACACATGAACAGCGCTAGGCAATGATATTCATGGGGCTCAGAAAAAAAGGGGGAGAATGGAGGATTGCCTTGAGGGTCTGCACTTAGGCAATCATGAAACACAGCTCCAAACTCAAAAGTGGAGGACACATGAACGAAAACGCAATTCATGAAGCTCCGAAAAAGGGGGAGAATGGAGGATTGCCTTGAGGGTACGCACTTAGGCAATCATGAAACACAGCTCCAAACTCGAAAGTGGAGGACACATGAACAGCGCTAGGCAATAACATTCATGGGGCTCCGAAAAAGGGGGAGAATGGAGGATTGCCTTGAGGGTCCGCACTTAGGCAATCATGAAACACAGCTCCAAACTCGAAAGTGGAGGACACATGAACGAAAATGCAATTCATGGAGCTCCGAAAAAAAGGGGGAGAATGGAGGATTGCCTTGAGGGTCCGCACTTAGGCAATCATGAAACACAACTCCAAACTTGAAAGTGGAGGACACATGAATGAAAACGCAATTCATGGAGCTCCGAAAAATGGGGAGAATGGAGGATTGCCTCGAGGGTCCGCACTTAGGCAATCATGAAACACAGCTCCAAACTCGAAAGTGGAGGACACATGAATGAAAACGCAATTCATGGAGCTTCGAAAAAGGGGGAGAATGGAGGATTGCTTTGAGGGTCCGCACTTAGGCAATCATGAAACACAACTCCAAACTCGAAAGTGGAGGACACATGAACAACGCTAGGCAATAACATTCATGGGGCTCCGAAAAAGGGGGAGAATGGAGGATTGCCTTGAGGGTCCGTACTTAGGCAATCATAAAACACAGCTCCAAACTCGAAAGTGGAGGACACATGAACGAAAACGCAATTCATGGAACTCCGAAAAAAGGGGGAGAATGGAGGATTGCCTTGAGGGTCCGCACTTAGGCAATCATGAAACACAACTCCAAACTCGAAAGTGGAGGACACATGAACGAAAACGCAATTCATGGAGCTCCGAAAAAAAAGGGGGAGAATGGAGGATTTCCTTGAGGGTCCGCACTTAGGCAATCATGAAACACAGCTCCAAACTTGAAAGTGGAGGACACATGAACAGCGCTAGGCAATAACATTCATGGGGCTCCGAAAAAGGGGGAGAATGGAGGATTGCCTTGAGGGTCCGCACTTAGGCAATCATGAAACACAGCTCCAAACTCAAAAGTGGAGGACACATGAACGAAAATGCAATTCATGGAGCTCCGAAAAAGGGGGTTGGTGGGACCGAACGGTCCACCGGGTTTTTCCTTCTAAAAGGATAACATGCTTTTTGCAAAGAAAAATAAATCATTCGCGAGAGCACCACATCTTAGAGAAACAATATACTTGTGCCAAGGGTAATCTTCCTTGTAACCGAGAATGAAGGGTAGGATGTCAACTTTTAGCTTTCAAATGAACATGAAAGGGAAACATCGGGCTAAGCTGAAAATAAATCACTCATGGTGTATAAAACTCACAAGGCAAGTGTTTTATCCTATTCCCAAACCATAACTGCACCATGACTTCATTTTGCACACGATTTCCTATCGAATCAAAGATCAAACGTACGATCACAGACCAATAGGATTTTCTCAAGGGTAGTGTTTTTGGAGAGGAAGCTGGGTGTTTCGGTCTTTTCCTCTTTGTTCAGGTGGGGTGGGATATCGCCAGTCGAGAACGACCTTGAATGGCAATCCGAAGGGAAGAGACACCAAAAATGGGTTTTCCTTTGCTGGCAGTCCCTTACCTTGCTGAAAATTTATCTGGTCTGAAGATCTTCCGTTCTCTTTCTTTCATTGATCGAGAATTGCCTCTTTTCCCTTTTTACTTCCTTTCGATATTTTCATCTTTCCTTCTTTCCTTTCTTTTGTTATTTTCTTTATTTTCATCTTTTTCTTTTTCTTTCTTTCCATTTCTTCCTTCCTTTTTTTTTCTCCTTTCCCCATCCCTTTCTTTGGGAAATCGAGTTTTAGCATTCTATTCGCTCTCCCTTGAGGAGATTCCGCTGTCCTTTGCTTCAGGGGAAAGAATGAGGATTCCTTTTTTACAGGCCAAGGTTCAAAAAGGTCTAAGGTTGTGTTTCAATGGGGTCTTTTATCGTGGGAACCCAATCTTGATATCTGGGGCGAAACAAATTTGGGTGTCAAGGTGTCGGTCTCGGGCCGAACTCCCCTATCACTCCATAAGGCACGCGTGACAATGATGATTTGAAAACAACGTGCAAAATTAGTCATGGCTACAACCAGGTGGGCCCTCAAGCATCCCGTTTATGGCATTGTGACACTACAGTTGGGAATTTACCCAGACAGACCCAACGTTTCCAAGTTATGTTCTTTCATCAGTTCAATGCATTCATCCATTCTTATCTCGGTTTATTCCGGAAAATAAACTCTTAGCATCAGTCCCTTGTTTCCAGAAGATGCGTTTTCTCTTTACGAATGATTTATACTTCTTAACTATAACATGCCGACCTTCGCGGTCTTTCTTTCTCTTTACTTTTTGTTTTATTTTTATATATGTTCACTAAAACTATACACCTGTGGTCCTTTATGAGGAAAACCTTTCTTTGTACATCTATATTTTTATACATGACAAACTTTTTCTATACATGCATTAGATCTCTTCTCTTTACGTCACACGGTCTATATACAAACCCTATTTTCATTCAAAGATTTTTCATTTATCCCAACACACACTTATAGTTCACACAAAAGTTTCTTCATATACACTCGTTGCTCACACACCCAAGAATTCCTTTCCACGCATCATTTACACACAAAGACCTTCTATACACATTTTCCTTTTACATACATGTATAGATAAAACCTTTTCTTTTCTCTATGAACATGACTTTTATTCACAACGCTTCTTTCTTTTTATTAGGATTTTTGGTTCATTTTATTTTTAGGACGACGTCCCTAAATAAAAAACTCTACACGGTTCCGGAATTTCAACAAACACTATTGACAACAATGAAGTAAATACTAACGTAACAGTTCAAACGACATGTATACACAAAACAAAAGTCAATCAAAACGAAACAAACGTTAGTCCCTCAGTTAAACAAAAGATAGCATACAAATGATAAATGATGGAACATACGAATTTGGGGATCCCACGGTCATGTGGCTCCGCATGCCCCCGGACTCTTGGGTCACGGTAACAAAAAGTGGGGTGGTCGACAAAAGCAGGGCTTTTGCTCCTACGTATCCTCAAATTGAGATGAGGAACTTAGACCTACGTAGTTCTTGATAACTGTGAGACTAAAAATAGTCTCGGTGTTTTCTTCACCAAAATGCGAACATGCTTTAGTAAAGAGACAAAACTTCCAACTGATCAGAGCAACATATGCTTTTTGGATGAAAAACAATGTGTCTATCGGGGAAGAAGAGTATGCTGATGAAATTTTCTCATAACCGTAAATGAGATTTTGGATGTTAGCATTTCGTTTCTAAATGACCATTTAGAGGAAGCACTGGGCCCAACAAAGATAGGAGAAAATCACTCAAAGTGTATCAATCTCACACAGGTAAGTGTTTTATCCTAATTCCGAACCATAGATATGTCATGACTTGATTTTGCAAATCATTTCCTATCAAATCAAAGATTACATGCGTGATCATGGATCAATAGGACTTATTTTGGGAATGGTTTTTAGGTGGGGAATTTGGCTTTGAGTGTTTTTGCCTTTTCCTTTTCTGTTTTTGTTTAGTGCGTGGCGAGAAAGTCGCTAGCGCACAGGATTTTGTCGGCCATCAAAGGGAGAGGACCACTTTAGGTTGTGGTTTCCTTTTTCTTGGTGACAATTCTGTACTGTTCTGATATTGTCTGGTCCAAAGACCTTTTTGTATATTTCTTTTTCTTTCGATCCTTGATCAAGAATTTTTCTTTCTTTTTTTTTTTTTGCTTTCTCCCACTCTTTTATTGGGAATTTTCTTTCTTTTTTGTGTCTCCTCCCTTTCTTGGTTTGGGAATTTTCTTTTCTTTTTGTGTCTTCTCCCTTTCTTGGATTGGGAATTTTCCTTCTCTTTGCGTTTTCTTCCGAGGGCAAGGATTGACATTCTCACCCTGGGTCAAGGTTTACGGTAAGTTGGGATTTTGGCTCAAGGCTTGTAGAACGGCTGGTCATGATATATGTCAGGGTTTGGCCAGCGGTTCGGGGATAAAGGGGATGTCCTACATTATTTCCATGATACACATGCAACAATGATGATTAGGAAATTTTATGCAAAACTGGTCACGCATGCACCCATGTGGACACTCAAGCATCAAGTTTTTATGGCCATGTGACACTAGGGCTCAGGATTCATTTTCCCTATTTTAAGTCAACCCAGTGTTTCCAAAATATGTTCTTCTATCAATTTGTGCATTCATCTGAGTCTATCTTTGGTGTTCGAAAAACTTTTCACAGCATTTACCCTTCAAATGTGTACACATTTTTTTCAAAAACTGGTTAAGATCAGTGAAATCTTTCAAAGAAAAGTTGGAAATTATCTCTTTTCACAAGCATGTTGTTTTTTAGCTAGACAACTTTTTATTATTATTATTTTTTTATTTTTATTTATTTATTTATTTTTATTTTTTTTTCTTCTTATTCTTTTCTTGCTCGCTCTCTTTTTTTTTCATGGGGTATTTTGCTACCTAAACATACGTATATTTTTGTGAGATATTTTGCTATATACATGCGTGTCCAAGGTATCTTGCTACCTAAACATACATATATATGTTTTGTGAGATATTTTTGCTATATACATGCATATCCAAGGTATCTTGCTACCTAAACATACATACATACATACATATATATATATATATATATATATATATATATATATATATATATATATATATATTGTGAAGTATTTTTTTGCTACATACATGCATATCCAAGGTATCTTTCTACCTAAACATACATATATATACATATATATATTTTTTGTGAGGTATGACTACCTTCCGAGCTTGTGCTTGTTTTATTTAAATTCCTAGGATCATGAGCAACTAGGTGTGTCCTGCTATGACTTGAGAAACAAAGGTGATCAAATAACAAGCAGAGATTTAAAAGGTACTAGGTTGCCTCCTAGTAGCGCTTCTTTAACGTCTTGAGCTGGACGCTTGATGGCTTGTCGGTCACGGGCCTAGTACTTTGCTTACCTTTGGCTCTGGACCTGGTTGCCTATTGCTCGGCCATGGGTCGTAAGCAACGCTCTAACCTTTTTGTGGATGAGCTAAGGCGAACTCTAGAGGTGATGGCGGTGCGTCTGTTGCCCGCTGCTGGCCATCCCCAGGCTGCTGTGGTGTTTCGCCCTACGCCTGCCTGGAGACGCAACACTTCTTAATGAAAGCTCGATTAGTAGGGGGCCTGATGCCCTTGCTGGAGGTGACAGGCACTCTGTAGAACTGACAGAGACCCGTAATTAGAGCTTGACAACTCCAAGACCCTGTTGGACTTCTTCGGGTCCACTGGGTGTTTTGCAGGCGCGATCCCTGCAAACAATAGATGAAGTCAGAAATCAGTCGAGCGATGTGCATACTTACCTATGATGACGTGACCTTGCCGGGGGGAACGGGCACCCTGTAGGACTACAGAGGCCCGTAACCAGAGCTGGAAACCCCAGGGCCCTGTTGGACTTCTCCGGGTCCACTGGGTGTCTTTGTGGGTGCGATTCCTGCAAACAATAGATGGTATCAGAAATCAGTTGAACCATCTGTATACTTACCTATGTCACGATGGCATGACCTCGCTGGGGGAACGGGCACCCTGTAGGACTGACAGAGCCCGTAACCAGAGCTGGAAACCCCAGGGCCCTGTTGGACTTCTTCGGGTCCATTGGGCGTCTTGTGGGCGCGATCCCTGCAAACAATAGATGACATCAGAAATCAATTGAGCCATGTGCATACTTACCTATGTCATGACGGCACAGACCAACCGATACATCTGCAGGGGGAGATTAGCATTGTGGTCTCCGGGCAGAATGTTACTAAATAGCAATGTCATCCATATCCATGTAAAAGTGGTCATGTTGGTGTGCATGATCCACACTCGTCTTTTTGCAGCGGCACGGGTGAAATCTTGCCCCGGTATGCATAGCAGATGCGTGATAGCCTCCCTCTTTGGATGTGCTCGCACAGTTGGTCGCCCTCTAATATCAGGGGGTGGCCCAGGAACTGATAAAAGGAAACTACTGGCCCCTTAACCGGGAGCGCAAGTCTCGGTTAAGCATCTAAGGGCAAAGGACCTTATATTCTCTTAAGGTGTGGATATGGAGCATACTGAAAATGAGGACGCGTAGCCCTCTAAAGGCAAGGGCGTGCAGCCTTCTGCAGGTGAGGACATATAGTCCTCTAAAGGTGATAGGTACTAGTACCCAAGGGTCCACCTTTATGAGAAAGCAAGAGATCGACTCATCGAGAGGGCAGGTCATCCAAAAAAATTGGACACGAGACATAGGAAATCTATGCAGTTAACATGATTTTTAGGGATGCAGACGTATGCAACCTTTGTCGTGAAATTTGGTAATGGTGACCTCATATGAAACAATGCAATGCAATGGAAAATTGTACAATGTTCATGACATTCTTTCCCTATTTTGTGATTTTGATTTTGATTTGATTTTTTTTTTTGGAAAACACAGAGTTACTGTCCTTTTGAAAAAGGTGATAATTCATGCAACCTTATCCTATCTTTTGCAAATCTCTCCGGGAACTCCATCAGAGTGTATATTCTGTTTGATTTAGTCACTTGACCATTTTGGAGTGACGGCAATGGAGCCGTTTGACGTTTAATCAATCTATTGAAATTCCAGGGCTTGTCTCTTTTTTTTTTCTTGTTTAAAAACATCGACGGGTGAGAACTTTTGATCTGCCCCTATGTTCACTTGAGGCTTATGCACGATGCCCCTCATTGCCCTAGTGTAAGGCTTTGGGGTACCAATTGTTATCTTTCGTCATGACCTTGTAGCTGGGAACCTATTGGGTGAAAACTTCTAATCTGCCCCTAGGTTCGCTTGAGGTTTTTGCATGGTGCCTTTCGTTGCCCCAGTGTAGGGCTTAGAGGTACCAATTGTTGTCTTGTTTTCACAACCTCGTAGTGAGGAAGAATGAAAGAAGCAGTTGATTCTTGCAAAAAGAATTTTCCAAGGACGAGAAATAGTTGAAGGATCTTTCAGTTGATGGATTAAGTCAAATGACTCCTATGTAGAAGCAAGATGTTTTGATGTCTTGATGATGCTAAAGGATCAAGTGCTTCTAAGTTTTACTCAAGACAAGAATCCAAGAAAATCAAGATATATGATCAAGTTGATCTCTAGAATCTTTAGGAAGAAGTTTCCAAATTGAAAATACAAAAGGTTTGACCAAAGAATTCTATCATTTCAAATTGAGATTTTCTCTATGGTAATCGATTACCGGCAGTTGAAAATGTTTATCACAGTCACTAGAATTTTGAATTCAAAATTTATAACGTGTAATTGATTTCACATGGATGGTAATTGATTACCAGCAATTTATTGAACGTTTTAATTCAAATTTTTAAAACCTGTAATCGATTACACAAGTCTTGTAATCGATTACCAGAGGGGATTTTCAGAAAATAATTTCCAAGAGTCACATCTATTCAAATGTTTTATGAATGGCCATCAAAGGTGACATGGAAACAAGAATTTAAAGGGAGTTTTCATTTCCCAAAAATTTTATCCTTTCAAAAGATTAAGAGTTTCTTCTGAATTGAACTGTCTTATCCTCTCAAAAAGATTCCTTGGTCAACCACTTGCATATTCAATAAGGAATTTTGATTGATCTTCATTTTACAATCTACCTCTTTTAAGAGAGATTTATTCTTCTCTTCTTCTTATTTCTGAAAAGGGATTAAGAGACCGTGGGTCTCTTGTTGTATGGGATTCTTGAACACAAGGGAAGGGTTGTCCCTGTGTGGTTTAGACTTTGTAAAAGGAGTTTTACAAAGAGAGTGGAAAATCTCAAGTGGGTTGCTTGAGGACTGGACGTAGGCACGGGAAGTGGCCGAACCAGTATAAATCAAGTTTGCATTCCTCTCTTCCTTAAACTTCTTTTATTTATTGCCATTTATCTTTTGCTTTAAAGAAGTTTATTTTGAATTGTCTTTTGAGTAATTCATGTTAAGGGTGCATTGTTAATCCAAAAAGAGAGAGTGAAAGTTTAATTGGGGAATAGTCTTCGTATCTTAATTCAACCCCCATTTTTCTTAAGGTAACTGAGGCCATTTGTCCAACATCCTATTCTTGATAACTCACTTCTCTCTAAAAAGACAAACTTTCCGGAATGATGAAATGAGGTCATATGAACGTCTTGAAAACACAGCCAATTAAATGCTTTTTTTTTAAAACTTATTTGTTTTGAACTTTACATGTTGTCTCACCAACGTGCAAGACGAGTAATCTCTAATTGAATGGTCTTGGAAGTCCAAACTCAGGAGCACAGGTCGCTTGAGCAAATGGACCAATGGCTTGCACTCAATTCTGGTGAAAGTTGAAAATCCTGATGAGTCATTAGAGACATCTAACAACAGCTTTCAAAATTGCCCCATGTGTGGCATCTCTTGTTAATGTCAGGATTTACATGCGATTCTCCTCAAATTTCAGCCAACCCGCATCAATTAGACCTTGCACCTTACGCTTCAGGCCCCTACAATGCTCAATGGAATGCCCCGGGGCTTCTCCATGACAAGCACACGTTGCGTTCGAGTCGTATTCTCGGAGAAATGGAGGTTGATGAACCTCAGCTAGCGTTATGGCTACCATTGAATTATCAAGTAGATATGCGAGCAAGTCAGCATAGGACACTGGAATTGGGGTGAATTCTAAGGCTTTCTCGCTACAAAATTCATTTCTTGGTTGGTGTTTTAGTTTACGCTAAAGGTGGTGTTTGTCATTAGAAGTGCGGTAGGCAGACTTTGTGGTTGTTTTAGGGATGGCCTTTGTGGATAATTGGGCGGTGGGTAAGGAGAAGGTTGGTTATTGGCTGAGTAATGACATTGTTGGGTTGGTGGGAAACTTGGCTGTATAGGAATGGCAGTCACAGCATGGGCTTCTCCCTCATTCTCACCCTCTTCATTTGCCCTAGTTTTCTCATTCGTCCAAGCAGGATGACTACTAAATTTGCCTCTTTTCAGACCCACATCGATCCTTTCACTGGCAAAGACCAAATCCGCAAAGCTTTGAAGGTGCGTAGCCCACCATTTTCCATAGTAGAATACTGGTAATGTGTCTACTATCATTGTCATCGTTTTTTTCGTCATTGAGGTGCCACTTGAGCTGCCAGGTTCTCCACCTTTGGGCGTATTCTTTGAAAGATCCGTGCCCCCTTTTTGCACATGTTCTGTTTTTACATCCTATCCGGAACCATATCAAAATTATACTGATACTGCCTAACGAAGGCAACCACTAGGTTCTTCCAAGAATGGACTCGGGAAGGTTCCAAGTTAGTGTACCAGGTAACAGCTACCCCAGTAAGATTTTCTTGGAAGGAATGCATAAGCAATTCCTTATCTTTTGCGTATGCCCCCATCTTCCGATAATACATCTTTAGATGGTTCTTGGGTCAAGTAGTCCCCTTGTACTTGTCAAAGTCCAGCACCTTGAACTTGGGAGGGGTGATGATATTGGGTACTAGGAACAACTCTTCTAGTTTTGCAAAGGCATAATCTTTACCTCTTTCAGTGGCCTTGAGCCTTTCCTCTAGATGATCCAACTTTCCCATTTCTGCCATAGCATGAGGGTTTTTACTTGTTGTGGAATGCAAGAGGTGTAGCTGGGGGTGATACCGAGGGCCTTCCGAAGTGTTTTCAAGGGGTATACCACCAACTGCTTGCCCTTCAGTGGCATATACGAGCCAAGGCTCGAAGTCGGCTAGATTGTGATGTGGAATTTCATATGTCTCCCCCACGGGTTGAGAGACATGTGCATGATCAGTTTGGGGTTGTCGGCTCTCAATGAGTATAGGAGTGGAGTTATTGACATTCTCACTGGGAGTGTACGCTACATTGGGTGGTGTATAGTTGGGAGGCAAGCCATATGGCGGGAAGGCATGCTTGTTTTGACTTTGTGCATAATGGGGGCCGCCCGTACTTCCCAAATCTTTGCCTACCATAGCTGAGGTTGGATGATTCATTTGGTTGAGGCTCGATGGGGACTTCGGGTTCACCTTAGCAACAATGCTGGTAGCGGCAACTGCAACCGCATTGGCTTCCATTATCTTCTTCATGCTCATCATGGCCTCCATCATTGTGGCCATTTGCTCTTTCATGGCCTCCATGTCGACCTTCATCATCTTTTGTACCTCCTCTACTTCACCCATTACTCTAGCTCAGTTGAGGTTCGGTGAGGGCACCGTAAAGCATGTTTTTTTTATAACAATGATTAAGTTCTTTTCTTCTTTTTTTTTTTCAAGGAAAGAATGCCATGAGCAATGCAACCAATGAACAACATGGATGTATGCGAATGATGCACAGTTGAAGTATTGCGAATTTTTACGCAGGATATGGGGTTGAATCAATTTAGATTTTCAACATGGTCCATGACATCTTCGTCAAGGTGGAACTGGAAGTAACAGGGACATCGACAGCCCTAAATGTGTTTGGTAGTAGACGAAACAGCGATGTAACACGATCCATCTTTTGCCCCAATTTTTTTTTAAGATGGTTACTTCCATACTTCAACTTGACTCGATGAACCTTTTCGTAAAAGCACGAGCTTGGTTCAACCCCATAACCCAAGGAATGGCAATTTTGATCGCCAATACTTCATCAACATTTCATAGGGATGAAAGACTCGAGAATACGCATGCTATGCATGGAAAATGTAATTATGAGATTGAGATGCTCGAAGAGACATCCTTTCTTAATTAACCACGCATTAGGTACCATGCTCAATCATTTTGTTTTGTTGTTTGTGTTTTTTTTTAATTTTAGAAATGGGTTTATGATCCCAACATGGCTGGCTCATGGTACCTAACACATGCAACTAAGAATGCATCATGAATTTTCATGCTTCCCTTTTTTTTTGTTTTTGTTTTATAGAGGAAAATACAAGGATCATGTATGAGCAAACATGTAGAACAAAAAGTATGTTGAACGCATATGCATGATGATGCAATGACTCATGCAAAATGGGAATGTGATAACGGACAAATGCAGGAACGATATGTTCATTATGATGCTGAAGAGATGTTTATGCGGTGCATGATATGAATGCATTTACGGACATGAGAGCCCAAAAAATTATCTCTCCTTATTGCGCATTTGGGGGGAGCAGTGCCCCATGTGTGCAGTTAAGAAGACGATATGGATCTTCCGGCTTCCCATGACAAAAGACGAGACCCACATACAACGCATGCATGAAACGGAAAGAAAACAACACAAAGGGGTAATTCGCACATACGAGACTGCAGAGATCCAACTTTAATGCTACGTTTTGGGCATGATGGCGCCTCAACGTAGTATTAAAAAGGTTACGTATTACTCTAAAGAAATCAAACATCACTAGCAAAACTATAAACTAGTGCTATTTACCAAAAATGCATGAGAACGAATGGCACGGAGCGTGTTTGCTCTTTGCCCCTATTTGGGAACCTGTAGGATAATATCTAGGGGTCTCTAATAACTACTCCCCAACAATTCATAACTCACACGGCTGTTTTCTAGAGGTATCATCACTCAAGATAATAATATTGTGGCGGTATGGAATACCAGCGACAACACATTATAAAGAGAGAAAGCTCTAGATGAGGTTTCACTATTATCAAGCAAGTCGGAGACCTAGCATGATGATAGATTCACCTCCACTCCTTAAATTCCCATGAACCCGGGTATAAGGCCCCTTTTTTACTCAAACCCGTGGGTGCTTAGAATGCAGTGTAAAGAATGCGAAATATACAACAATTATTTACATTTTACACAGTTCAACAAAATGCACACACAAAGTTTCACAATTCCACAATTCTTTAAAATAGGCCTAACTCACAAAAAAGTCCCCAGTGGAGTCGCCAACTGTCGCAACGTGCCCTTTCGCGGGCGAGCGAAGGCGAGGCACACGGGTGCGCTTTCCAAAGGAGGAAAGATGCGCGGAGTCGCCACCAACGTTTATTTGTGGAAAACGTCGGGAAAACCGAAGGAAACCGGTCAAAATGAAAATTCTAAGTTCGGGAGTTGTATTTACGCTTGAGGAAGGTATTAGCACCTCTCACGTTTGTCTCAAAGGACAACAGCCTATTTTTTTTTAGAATTGTGGAAATTGTATTACCTTAACTTTTATTTCTTTTTATTTTTTGAGGTCGACAAAAGCGGGGCTTTTGCTCCTACGTACCCTCCACCAAAGAGGAAATCAGACCTACGTAGTTCTTTCTTATGCGTGAATCAAGTGATTCTTTTACTTTGAAAGGTGATCATTTTAAGGCGTTGGACCTTAAAAATGATCCATTTTACTTGTAAGAAATTGAAATGATAAACTTTCAAAACCCTATTTTTGTGGACGAGCTTGACTAGGCGAATTGATTTTAGCCTTAGTTTTACTTTAGTTATTAGTCAATTCAATTAAGAATGAGAAATCCCAAAGAGAAAACGTCCGATTGATTTTTCGCTTTATTTTACTAAAAGGTATTTTTTTATTATTATATTATTATTTTACCTCTTTTTTGATTTCCAACGTGGTTACGGCATGACCGAACGGTCGGAATTCATTTTAACCAAAATTAACGGATGATACAATTCAAACGATCGGTGGAAATTTATTTTATTTTTAGATTAGGCGAGAAATGACTTAAATAAATGACTTAAGCACGTCAAAAGGGGGTATAAAAAGTGAATGAAAACGAGAATAAAAATACATGAAACAAAATGTGGACCACCACGGGTACATAGAATGAATTGAAAAGCTCGGTTTGAGGTACTTACCCGTTGAAGACTGAAGAAAATGAAGAACGAACGATGAATGTTGAAGAATGGTCGAGAATCTTCGCGGAAACGTTATGGAAGCGCCTCCGCTTGGATTTTCTTCACGGAAATAATTTTCCTCAGCAATTTCGAGAGAATGAGAAGTGCCAAGAAGGCTGAACCCTTTTCTTCTTCACTCCTCCCTCTATTTATAGAAAAATAGGGGAGGAGCTTGCCACCCAGCTCGCCCAGGCGAGCAAGGTTGCTTCCTCCAGAAGCAACAGCCTTTGGAGGAAGGATCTGGAAGGCCCAAGTGGGCCAGATTGCTATTTGTACCCCCTTTTTTTACTAAATGCACCCCCTTCTATTTTTTGGTAATTCTTTTTCCGTAACGTTACGAAACCTTACGAATTTCGTAACGATACTTATTTTCCTTCCGCAAGGTTACGAATCCTTACGGATTATGTATTTACTCTTTTTTAGCTTTCGAAGAAGTTACGGAAACTCACGAATTGCGCAAAAACACCTCTTTTCGATTTCCGCCACATTACGGGATTTCACGGATCACGCAAGCCTGCTTCCTTTTGATTTCTGACACGTCTCGGGACTTCATTTATTGTGCAACAAAGGACGCCAAGTATCTCAAAGCGGCTAACCAAAGGTTGCATGTCATCAAGTAATAATCCTCGGACGAAATTAGGGTATGACAACTGTGATTCAAAAGATCCTTCCACCCAAGCATAAAGACCCTGGGAGTGTAACCATTCCTTGTTCTATTGGAGAAGTGACTGTGGGAAAAACTCTTATTGACCTGGGAGCCAGTATTAACTTAATGCCACTCTCCATGTGCAGAAGGTTGGGAGAGTTATAGATCATGCCCACTAGGATGACTTTACAACTTGCTGACCGCTCCATTACCAAACCATATGGAGTAATTGAAGATGTGCTGGTCAGAGTAACATTTTATCTTCCTGGCAGACTTTGTGGTAATGGATATCTATGAAGATACTGATATTCCTGTAATATTGGGAAGGCCATTCATGTTAATTGCAAGCTGCATAGTTGATATGGGGAGAAAGAATCTAGAGCTGGGCTTTCAAGATCAGAAAATTGATTTTGATTTGTTTGTCGAAGACAAGCCTGCTGCAAAACAAAATGTTTGCTTACAAGTAATGGAAGTGGGTAAGGAGGTTCGGGAAGTAAGAACCAAAACATGATTACACCATTGAGGTAAAAACATCAAGCTAATGATGTTAAAGAAGCGCTTCCTGGGAGGCAACCCAATTTTAATTTATGTTATCTTTGTTTTTCATGCATTGTATCATGTGGAACTTGCTTTATAATAAGTACAGTGGAGTATATCAGCTTGTTTTTAAATGATAGATATAAGGGTTTCAATTTCTTGAGGAAGGGACTGAAGAATAACTTAGAAATTTTTTTCTCTGAAAAATAGTCCTTTCGCTAAGCGCAAGCCTCGCGCTAAGCACATCTTTGGTCATGCGCTGAGTCGAGAGTCTCAAGTGCTTAGTGCTCAACCCTTGCATCTCAGGCTGATTGGGTCCGCTAAGCTGGCCAAGGCTGAGAAGCCGATTTCAATTCAATCTGAATTTGGCTAAGCGGCGGCCTGATTGCTAAGCTCATCATATTCTTTGGCTAAGCGTGACTCGTTGCCGCTAAGCTCATTTCCTTGTGGCTAGAATTGAGGTTCATTGAGCTGAGTGCCACTCATGGCAACTAAGCTCAATTCTTTGCGGCCTTTATTAGGTTTCATTGAGCTAAGCACCACTCATGGCAGCTAAGCTCATATCTTTGTGGCAATGTCAGCGCTAAGCGATCCCTTTTTCGCTAAGCCTATGATCCTCTGTACTCAAGATGCATCATTTTAGCTAAGCCGGCCCAGAGCCCAGCTTAGCGGGAGTTGCAGGTTTTTTGACCTGCAGAACTCGCTAAGTGGCCCTTTCCGCGTGCTAAGCCAAGCCCTTTGTGTGTTAAAAAAAATTAATTATTTTTGATTTTGAATTTCAAACGTGGGCTAAGCGCGCAAATCCGCTAAGCGAGCCTCTTTGAGAAACCTGACTCTGACTCGCTTAGCACAACCGTTCGCTAAGCGAGATGCTAAAAAATTGCTTAAGTAAGTGTAACGTCAGTTACACTCACATTTGCCAAAATTTTTAGAACAACCTGCATCTTCTCTCTTGCACCCAATTTCCTGCATTTTTGCCTTTTTCTGCATCTTCATGCATCAAAGCATCAACGATACAAGTAAGTTCCTTACTCCCTTTATTCTGTTACTTTGTTGAACCTTAGGTTAGAAAATCTTAGATTTAGCTGTAGATTTAGCTGTAGATTCTTAGGGTTTGAATGTTTTCTTAGAAGTAGTTAAAGATTAGGACTTTATATATGTTTGTACTGTATAAGTCATTTTGGTTGGTTTGCATGTTTGATATGCCTTTTAGAGGCTTGAAAAATGAAAGAAAACGTACTGCGTTTTCTACATTTTTTCTAGAAAACGCGATGAACTCGCTAAGTGCACGTGCTGCGCTAAGCGAGTTCATAAAAAATTCATTGAATATATGCGTTTCCAGACGAACTCGCTAAGTGCACCTACCGTGCTAAGCGAGTTCATCTTTTAAGGATGAACACTCATCCTCTTGCTGAAATACCTGTGGCTAAGCGAGGCTGAATCGCTAAGCCCAGGTAACTTAGACAAAATTTTTGTTCAAAGCCGCGCGCTAAGCCGAGCTTTCCTGAGCTAAACGCATTTCGTTGCGGCAACCGTTGGGCTAAGCGAGCCTCGCTCGCTAGGCTCCCATACTTAGTGTATTTTTTGAATTGTATGTTGCTGCTAAGAGCAACCTCTGAAGAGCTTAGCGCAAATCCTTGCGGAAATCGTTAGGCTTAGCGGGCAGTTTCCAGCTAAGCCGATTATATAGAAGCTGAATTTCTGCAACTTCCGCTAAGCGGCCCCACATGTCGCTAAGCGGAAGTGTGTATTTGTGAAGGCGAGCTAAGCGGACCATGTCTCGCTAAGTCGCTAGTGCCTTTTTCAGTTTTTGAATTTGAATAACTTGTGTCCTGATTAACTGTTTGGTCCTTTTATTTGCAGATGGCTTCTAGGAAACACAAGAGTATTGGTTTAAGACCCACAACGCAATATGATACAAGGAGATTTCACTCCTTAGATGCTTGGAACCGGTACACGGATAATGTCCAAGGGAGAAACATCTTGCCTAAGAGGAAGGTGGAGCTCTACCACACCGAGTTGGATGATTTTAAGACTGAGTTGGAGAGGCGTAACTTCCATAAACGCCTCACCAATTTGGTCAATGGGAGCATAGATTTGACTTTGGTGAAAGAGTTCTATGCAAATTTATACAGCTCTGAGGGCCCTTCACCCAAGCAAGCCAGAGTCAGAGGCCATCCAGTGAAGATCGACGTTGACAGCCTCAACACATTCCTGGAGACATCTGTGGTGTTTCCAGAGGGTGAGTCTTTGCCCATATACTCCAAATACTATAGGCTGCCCACATATTACAGAGAAATTGAGGCTGCCTTATGCATACCAGGTTGAGGGTTCATGTTGAACGCTGAGGGCCATCCTGGGAGGATTCTCAGGAAAGATTTGACTACTTTAGCCCAGGTGTGGAGTGTTCTCTCATACTCCAACCTGGCTCCTACCTCCCATACCTTTGATTTGACAGTGGGCAGAGCTAGGCTGATCTTTGGCCTAGTCTCTCGCATGGACATGAATGTAGGAGCTCTTATTTCTGGCCAAATAACTTCTATAGCCAAGTCTAACTCTTCTAGACTTGGGTTTCCTGCTCTGATCACCGCCCTATGTAGAGCCAGAGGGGTTGTCTCTAACAGCCTAACTTTTGTGCGCCTGAGCTCGGTCATTAACTTGGTCTACATCAGGAAGAACTATTGGAATCCTGATGATCTGACAGTTTCTATCCGAGGGGCTAGGAGGGTGAGGGCGAGGCCAGCTGAGCTCCCTTCCACATCTGCAGCTCCTACTCCAGCATCCACTTCAGCAGCTCCTTCAGTCCCAGCTCAGAGTGATTCTCAGCGCTTTGAAGCCATGCTTCAGAGCATTCATTAGGGACATATCATTTTACTCCAGAGCTTATAGGTGGTGGCACCTCCAGGATCCATTCCTACTATTGAGCAGTTTCTGGCGAGTGTAGCCTGGCCTGAGGCCCAACCTTCTCTTCACAGGGAAGATGAAGGTCCCATAGCCCAGGTAGCACAACATATGGAGGATGAGTCATCCGAGGCCACCATTCCAGAGCCATTCATTGCAAAGGAGGAGGCAGGTGAGACACAGGTTAGATAGGAAGCTACTGCTACTCTTGAGAGATCTCTTGAGGTCACTTCAGAGCCTCCTGCACCAGTGGTGGACCTATCCTCGCCTCAGTAGAGGAGCATGCAGTAGACCCCTCCGCTCCTATACTAGAGATACTAGAGGACTCGACCACACTAGTCCAGACTTTGAACACCTCTCCTCTAGCTACTCCAGTACTTCATCTAACAGATGATGAGGATGTTCAGACACAGGACACTCAGGACCAGTCCCAGGAATTCTAAATTCCTGATGATGTTTTTTTGGATTGTTATTATTATGATTATAGTTTCAGTACATTGGTTTTTAGTGATTTTGGTTAATGTTTATATACATTGTTGTTTTTATTTATGGTTAGTTGGTTTGCTTATTTTGAAGCATATAGAACAGTTTGACTTGATTTTGATGATATTGCAGTGAAACACTTTTATCTTTTTGTGAAAATTGGTGTATGAATTGATTTTGGATTGAATGCATGATTGTGATGGAGTTTGTGTTTCTTTTCATGAGTTTGAGCAAATATGTATGTTAGACAAAGAAAGAACAAGAATGTGAACTTGCAATTAGAATTGTTAGTCAGTAGACAGATTGATTGAGAAAGAAAAGCTTGAATCATAACTGATGAGAGTGTGATCTTAAACTGTGAGTGAACAACTAGCTTTGAGTAATATTCTTTGCATCAATCTCTGAATTTTAGAATGAAATGTATAACTGAGGACATGATGAAGGCCATGATTGTGTATATACAAGCCAATTGACCAAAAAGCTTACCTTGAATTATAATTGTATCCTTTGCACCCTTTGTGTGCTAAATGATATTGTTAAAAATTGAACCCTGAACTTGAATGAATATCTCCAAATACCTTGCTTAGATTCTAGGAAAGCATATGGTTCAAGGAAAATTTACCCCAAATTTAGGGGAGTGGAGTTGATTAGGATGTAAAGTAAAATGTAGAGCATCAGCACACACAATAAATAAGTTGTATGTTGAAAAAAAAGAGCAATCAAAGAAAATGTGTGCTGTTGTAATAAGGTCAAAAGAAAATTAAAGTGAAAGGCTAGTGAGTAAGCTAATTGTATTGAAAAGATTACTTGGATAAGTCTAGGATTTGGGTCTCTTAGAATCTAAGCCTTTGAATCCTAGAAAAACCAAAGATTTTTTGTAGCCAAACCTCACTACAAGCTTATAAAAGTCCTTCTGATTCTATTCATGCATTTCTGACTTGATGACATGAGATGAAGTTCAAAGATTGGACCTTTTGTTAGTTGTTATTAATGAATAGCTTAAACACTTGTGCTTGAGTGAAACAGAAGCCATGAGGCTATGGTTTAAGCTGCTTTCCTTGATATTTGTCTTATGCCTAACTTCATTTAATTGTACAGGTTACATTTCACTTTTCTCTTTGAATAACGCATGCTTTATGAAAGACAAGTGATGAGGGCATTTTACTTCATTCTGTTATCATGCAATCAATAACTTTTGTGCATACACCTTTGCACATAGTCACTGCATGTTATTCTGACTTGAGGACCAGTGAGTTGTTCTTTATTTGCTTGAGGACAAGCAAAACTGTAAATTTGGGGGAGTTGTTAGTCGATGAATACGACTAACTTTTGTGTATAAAACTTGTGTAAATAGAATCAAACTCCTCCAATTTATGGTTATTTTGTAGTGTTGTAATTACTTTTTGTTAAAGATAGGTAATAAATACTTAGTACTTCCATTTTGTGTGTTTAATAATCATTTCCTCTCAATTTTAGGTTAATTAGGCAAGATTATGAAGTGCTGATTTTCACCCTCTCGCTAAGCCAATCTTTTGGCTTAGTGAGCCATTCGCTGAGCGCAACACTACTCAGCTAAGCGCGAGGAAGAATCTGGAAGAAGGATGAGCTGTACATATTCGTTGAGCGAAGGGTCATCCCGCTAAGCACACCACTTTAGTCCATTCATTGAGCGAGAAAAGCACGCGCTAAGCCGAAATTTACTAATGCGTGCTAAGCGATTCAGGGTTGCGCTAAGCGCGCAAGTGCAAACAAAGCCACCTATTTAAGCATGAAATAAGATTTTGGAGGGGAGTTTGGCCTTTTCTTGAAGCTTCTACATGTCTAGAGATTTCTAGAGAGAGAAAGATCCAAGTTCCAAAGAGTTTGAGAGATTTTGTTGTGCAAAGACCTGCAGAGACCAGAGCTTGAAGAGGAAGCCGTCCTGAGAGCTTGATATGAGTTTGTGAGTGAATGTGAGGTCCTAGAGGTGGAGGAGACATCCCCACTACTTTTATTTCTTCAATCCTTCATCTTTCTCTTCTCTTTGTTGTAAAGGAAGCTTCCTAGTTATGGAGAGCTAAATCCTTTGTTGGTTCTTCCTTGTAGGTACTTGATGTAAATATTTGCATATCTATTTAATGATGTTTTGTGTGTTCACTGTGCTATCAGAACTTCATTCTACCATGCTTTTGCCTTGATCACATAGATGCATGCGTTTTTAGGGTCATTCAACTTTGGAAACTGGTCTAATTCTTAGAACTTGATAGGATGAGGCTAGTTTATCGTATTATCACGAGGGATTGGGGTACAGTAACCTAGTGGTTGTATGTTTGTCTTAATGCGGTTCTGGTCGAGTTTAGTCCAACAAGAGGAATTTGAGGATGATGCTTGATCGAGATTAGGCTAGACTATCATGAGGAATCGAGGTTTAGCATTTCAGGAGACACCATAGAACACATGAGCATTGTTAAGTAGAGAATATCCTCTTAACATTAGGTACCTATTAGGAAGACCAACGTGTTGTCTACTTGTCTTTACGCATCATTACTCACGTGATTTTCCTTTTAATAGTTAGTTTACATACCTGTGCATAATCCACACATCTCTTTTCATACTAGACACCTATTCACTAAAGTAGCTTTACCAAGTAACACAAGTTCCCCGAGAGTTCGATACTCGGTTCTTACCGTTTTATACTACTTGCGTGATTTGGTGCACTTGTCGCGACTGAACATTTACCCTATTATAATTAACATGAGGTGAACACTCTTCCCATGTTTTCAAATACCTTTGATGAAACACCTTAGGAGTTGTGAGAGTGTCCCATTCACTACCTCAGTTTGCCCATCGGTTTGAGGATGGCAAGTGATGGAGAAAAGAATCTTGGTTCCAAGTTTTCCTCACAATGTTTTACAAAAATGACTCAAAAACTTGGAATCCCTATCTGATACAATGCTCCTAGGCAATCCATGAAGATGCACTACCTCTTTGAAGAAAAGATCCGCCACATGACAAGCGTCGTCCACCTTGTGACATGGAATGAAGTGTGCCATCTTGGAAAACCTATCAACAACCACAAAAATCGAATCCTTGCCCCTTTTGGACCTTGGAAGAACAAGCACAAAATCCATGGAAATGTCAGTCCAAGGGGAGGTAGGAATTGGCAATGGAGTATACAAACCATGATGCATAATTTTGGACTTTGCCTTATGACACAATGCAATTAGAATAAAACTTGATAACATCATGTTTTATTTTAGGCCAAAAGAAATGTTCATGCAAAATGTTAAAAGTCTTTTCAACTCCAAAATGTCACATTAACCCTCCTTTATGAGCTTCACAAATCATGAGTTCACGCAAGGAACTTTGAGGCAAACACAATCTGTTATTTTTAAACAAGTATCCTTCATGCCTAAAAAAACCTTGATGAGACCCCTTTTCACACAACTCAAACAATTTAGTGAAGTCATGGTCTTGAGAATACAAATCTTTTATGTGATCAAATTCAAACATCTTTGTTTCAAGCATGGAGATTAGAGCATATCTCCTTAAAAGTGCATCAGCCACAACATTAGTCTTGCCTTTCTTGTTTTTAATCATAGAAGGGAATTGTTCCAAGAACTCTACCCATTTGGCATGCCTCTTATTAAGATTTCCTCGGCTTTTCAAATGTTTGAGTGACTCACGGTCACTATGAATCACAAACTCCTTAGGAAGGAGGTAGTGTTGCCAAGTTTGCAAAGCTCTAATAAGTGCATAGAGTCCTTTATCGTAGGTGGAATAGTTCAAGATGGCACCCTTAAGTTTTTCACTAAAATAAGAAATTGGGTGACTTTCTTGTAACAATACAACACCTATGCCAACATTGGAAGCATTACATTCAAGTTCAAAAGATTTTGAAAATTTTGGTAAAGCAAGAATGGATGCATTTGTCAACTTTTCCTTCAATGTATTGAGGGATTTCTCTTGCTCACTTTCCCACTTAAATTCCACATTTTTCTTAAAATTGTCATTCAATGGAGATGCTATGGTGCTAAAATCTTTGACAAATCTCCTATAGAAACTAGCCAACCCATGGAAACTCCTCACATCACTCATATTTTTAGGTACGAGCCAATCTCTAATAGCTTTAATTTTCTCATCATCCGCTTGAACTCCCTTAGCACTCACAACAAATCCTAGAAACACTACTTGGTTAGTGCAAAATGTGCATTTATCTCTATTAGCAAACAACTTTTCATGTCCAAGCACTTCCAAGACACTCTTAACATGGTATAAGTGGTCATCCATTGTTAAGCTATAAATCAAGATATCATCAAAGTAAACAACCACAAATTTGCCAATAAAGTGCCTCAAAACATGGTTCATGAGTCACATGAAAGTGCTTGGTACATTGGTTAAGCCAAAAGGCATGATCAACCACTCGTAAAGTCCAAACTTAATTTTGAAAGCAATTTTCCATTCATCACTTTCTCTCATTCTAGTTTGATGGTAACCACTTTTCAAATCTATTTTGGAGAAAACACAAGAACCATGAAGTTCATCCAACATATCATCAAGTCTAGGGATAGGATGTCAATACCTCATGGTGATGTTGTTGATGGGTTTATAATTCGTGTACATCCTTCACGTGCCATCTTTCTTGGGGACTAGGATGATCGACATTGCACATGGGCTCAAGCTTTCTTTGTATCAACCCTTCAACTTTCTTTTGGATCTCCTTTGTCTTTTTCAGATTACTCCTATAGGCAGCCCTATTAGGAAGTGAAGCTCCCGGAATAAGATCTATTTGATGCTCAATTCCTCTTAAAAGAGGCAAGCCATAGGGAATGTCTTATGGGAAGACATCCTCAAACTCCTTTAAGAATGTATCAAAACCTTGAGGCAACTCAAGGGCACTAGTAGACAAACCGATGTAATTTGGAATGAGTAAATACATTGGTTGTCTAGCTAGCATCACTCATTTTACCTCTTTAGGTTTGACGAACAAACTCTCTTTTATCACTAATTATTTTTCACTTTTTTTTCTCTTTTCTTTTGTTCTTTCTTGTCACTCTTTTTGCCTTCTTTTTCTTTTTGGCTTTTCTCTCTCAAAGGACTTTTTCCTTCTTTGATTTTCTTTTCTCTTTCTTTTTTCAATCTCACTTTTATTTGATCCTCACAAACCTAACTTGGAGACAAAGGTGGGAGAACTACCTTTTTACCTTTATGCAAGAAAGAATATCAATTGGTAACCCCATTGTGGACAACATCTCTATCATATTGCCAAGGTCTCCCAAGTAACACATGTTCAGCTTCCATGGACAAAGCACTTCATCAATATACTTTCCAATGGAGAATGTAAGTAACATTTGCTTATCCACAACCAACTCATCATTGTAACTCAATTATTGCAACTTATAAGGCTTAAGGGGGGTGATGGGTGGTTTTTAAACCAAGCTTCTCCATTAATCTAGTGCTTGCAACATTGGTACAACTTCCACCATCAATGATTAGAGAACAAACCTTTCCATTCACCAAACATCTAGAATGAATTTTTTTTCTCTGTGTATTATCTCTATCTTTGCACAAATTTTCCATGAGTCTCCATACCATCAAAAGATCTCCCTCTTCTAGTGGAAGAAAACTATCATCCTCTGCTTCACTAGAGGAACTATGAGAACTCTTAGATAACTCACTATCCACCTCCCCATTCTCCAACAGAATCATGGTCCTTTTGTTAGGACATTGGGATGCAATATGACCCTTTCCCAAACACTTAAAGAATTTAATGAAACTAGTTTTATTGGGAGGGGGTTGAGTAGAAGAAGTAGGATTACCTCTTAAAAACTTCCTTTCAAGATGTTGTGAAGAAAAACCCTCCTTCTTGCAAGTGTCTTTATCTTTCCAAGATGAATAAGTGTATGAAGTCTTCTTGTAGGTTTGTTTCCTCTTCAATTGTTGCTCCATTTTCACAGCCCTATGTATAAGTTCATCCATGTTGTTGTAGCTTTGAAGCTCTACAACATCTTGAATGACCCTATTCAAGCCATTCAAAAACCATTTTCATAGCCCTATGTATAAATTCATCCATGTTGTTGTAGCTCTACAACATCTTGAATGACCCTATTCAAGCCATTCAAAAATCTAGCCATTGTAGTCTCATTAGACTCTTCAATGTTTGCTCTTATCAAAGAAATCTCCATCTCCTTGTAATAATCATCAACACTTACACTTCCTTGATAGAGCCTTTGTAATTTATTATGCATTTCTCTTACATAGTGAGGTGGGACAAATCTCTCCCTCATGATTCTCTTCATTACCACCCAAGTGTCCACCCTATGTCTTCTCAATCTTTCTCTATCCACTTGGATTTGATTCCACCACACCAATGAATATCCTTCAAATTCTTAGCTAGCCAACTGCATTTTCTTTTCTTCACTAAAATTGTTGCAATTGAAAATTTGGTCCACTTTCATCTCCAAATCAAGGTAAGCCTCCAGATCATAAGTACCTAGGAACTTTGGAATTTTTACCTTCACATCATCCATTCCATCCCTATTCCTCCTATGTCTATGTCTTCTACCTTTTTCATAGCTGTCGCAACCTACCCTTCGGCGGGAGGGCGACGCGTGACTCGCGGGATGCGTGTTCCACGAAAGGAATACGCGCGGAGTCGCCACCAACGTTTATTTGAGAAAAACGTCGGAAAAACCGGAAAAGACGCGATCTACGAACTTTTAAGTGAAAGGTTCGGGAGTTGTATTTACGCACGGGGAAGGTATTAGCACCCCACACGTCCGCCCCAAGGGACGGCAGCCTTTAATCGAATGTGCAAACATGACTTTGATTTTTTATGTTCCCTTTTTATGTCTCTATATCCTTTATATATATTTTCTCTTTTTGCGGTCGACAAGGGTGTTTCCCTTTGCTCCTACGTATTCCTCAATTTGGGATGAGAAAATCAGACCTACGTAGTTCTTTTTTATCAAGTGATTCTTTTTTACTTTAAGAGGTGATCATTTTAAGGCGTTGGACCTTAAAAATGATCCATTTTACTTAGTGAGAAAATGAAATGACAAACTTCAAAAGCCTATTTTTATGGACGAGCTTGACTAGGCGAGTTGATTTTAGCCTTAGTTTCACTTTTAGTTATTAATCAATTCGATTAAGAATGAGAAATCCCAAAGAGAAAACGTCCGATTGATTTTCCGCTTTATTTTACCTAAAGATGTTTTTTGATTATTATATTATTTTTTACCTCTTTTTGATTTCCAACGTGGTTACGGCACGACCGAACGGTCGGAATTTATTTTAACCGAAGTTAACGGATAATACAATTCAAACGTTCGGTGGAAATTTATTTTATTTTTAAGTTAAGCGAGAAATGACTTAAGTAAAATGGCTCAAGCACGTCAACAGGGGGTATAAAAAGTAAACAAAACGAGAATAAAAATGCACGAAACACAATGTGGACCACTACGGGTACATAGAATGAATCGAAAAGCTTGGTTCGAGGTACTTACCCGTTGAAGATCGAAGAACGATGAAGAACGAATGAAGAACGTCGAAGAACGGTTGAAACCTTTGCGGAATTCTTCACGGAAAACGTTACGGAAACGTTTCGGAAGCGCCTCGGCTTAGATTTTCTTCACGGAAACGATTTTTCCAAGCAAATTCGAAAGAGAGAGAAGTGCCAAAGGGGCTGAACCCTTTTCTTCTTCACTTCCTCCCCTATTTATAGCAAAATAGGGGAGGTGGTTGCCGCCCAGCTCGCCCAGGCGAGCCAGGTTGCTTCCTCCAGAAGCAACAGCCTTCTGGAGGAATATTCTGGAGGGCCCAACTGGGCCTGGGTGCTATTTGCACCCCCATTTTTACTAAGTACACCCCCCTCTGCTGTTTTTTGGTGATTCTTTTTTCGTAAAGTTACGGAAACTTACGAATTTCGTAACAATACTTGTTTTCTTTCCGTAATGTTACGGAACCTTGCGGATTACATAATCATCCCCCTTTTGACTTACGGAATGTTATGGAACCTCACTTAATTATGCAACGATGCTTCCGTTTGATTTCCGGTGTGTCACGGAAACTTACGGATTGTGCATAAATATTTTTTTGGTTTTTCGGCATGTCCTGGAATTTCACAAATTGCCTAATGATGGATGCCAAGCACCTCACAAGGACCAAAGAAAGGTCGCATGTCATCAAGCAAAGGTCCCCGGACGAAATTAGGGTATGACAGTTGCCCCTCTTTACTTGTCTTTTATTGGAGATAAAAGGAAAGTAAAGATAAGACACTAATTTCGTTCCTCTCGATTTGACGAGAGTCGCGGGTGACCATAAAATCTCCACATGCAAATGACTTGTTGTTCCCAGAATTTCACAAATTGCCTAATGATGGATGCCGAGCACCTCACAAGGACCAAAGAAAGGTCGCATGTCATCAAGCAAAGGTCCCCGGACGAAAATCAGTGTATGACACTAATTTCGCTCCTCTCGGTTGACGAGAGTCGCGGGTGACCATGACTTGTCGCTCCTAGAATTTCACAAATTGCCTAATGATGGATGCCAAGCACCTCACAAGGACCAAAGAATGATCGCATGTCATCAAGCAAAGGTCCCCGGACGAAAATCAGTGTATGACACTAATTTCGCTCCTTTCGGTTGACGAGAGTCGCGGGTGACCATGACTTGTTGCTCCTAGAATTTCACAAATTGCCTAATGATGGATGCCAAGCACCTCACAAGGACCAAAGAATGGTCGCATGTCATCAAGCAAAGGTCCCCGGACGAAAATCAGTGTATGACACTAATTTCGCTCCTCTCGGTTGACGAGAGTCGCGGGTGACCATGACTTGTCGCTCCTAGAATTTCACAAATTGCCTAATGATGGATGCCAAGCACCTCACAAGGACCAAAGAATGGTCGCATGTCATCAAGCAAAGGTCCCCGGACGAAAATCAGTGTATGACACTAATTTCGCTCCTCTCGGTTGACGAGAGTCGCGGGTGACCATGAAATTTCCGCATGTAAATGACTTGTTGTTCCCGGAGGAACAAAAGGTGCAGAAGACTGTGTCAGCCTCTGCATGCTATCAAGCGTTCTGTCTTACAGATAGCAAAAGAATGTTTATACGGATAACCATAAGGTATCTCCGCGTATCATCGGGCCCGCCGCCTCTGGATGATACAAGGGTGCAGAATGACCAAACTTGGTCTCTGCTTGTCATCGGGCCCGCCGCCTCTGGATGACAAAACGGTGCGGATAACCGTAAGGTATCTCCGCGTATCATCGGGCCCGCCGCCTCTGGATGATACAAGGGTGCAGAATGACCAAACTTGGTCTCTGCTTGTCATCGGGCCCGCCGCCTCTGGATGACAAAAGGGTGCGAATAACCGTAAGGTATCTCCGCGTATCATCGGGCCCGCCGCCTCTGGATGATACAAGGGTGCAGAATGACCAAACTTGGTCTCTGCTTGTCATCGGGCCCACCGCCTCTGGATGACAAAAGGGTGCGAATAACCGTAAGGTATCTCCGCGTATCATCGGGCCCGCCGCCTCTGGATGATACAAGGGTGCAGAATGACCAAACTTGGTCTCTGCTTGTCATCGGGCCCGCCGCCTCTGGATGATACAAGGGTGCAGAATGACCAAACTTGGTCTCTGCTTGTCATCGGGCCCGCCGCCTCTGGATGACAAAAGGGTGCGGATAACCGTAAGGTATCTCCGCGTATCATCGGGCCCGCCGCCTCTGGATGATACAAGGGTGCACGTCACATGACCTCAGGGTCAGTATGACAAAGATTATGGGGCGGCCGACAAAAGCAAGGCTCTTGCTCCTACGTATCCTCCAGTGAGGAACTCAGACCTACGTAGTTCTGGATAACTTGTGAGACTTGAAAAGTCTCCATCGGAAAATGCTGATATCTCCGGAAAAGGCGCAGATGACCACATTGGCCTCTGCTCATCAATCACACTTGGGGTCACTGAATGACGAGGTGCGGATAACCGTAAGGTGTCTCCGCGGGCTACCAGCTCTTGGGTCATGGTAACAGAAAGCGGCGCGGTCGACAAAAGCGAGGCTTTTGCTCCTACGTATCCTCCAATGAGGAACTCAGACCTACGTAGTTCTGGATAACTTGTGAGACTTGAAAAAGTCTCGGTGTTTTCTCCACTAAAATGCAAACATGCTTTAGCAAAGAGACAAATATTCCAACTGATTTAGAGCAGCATATGCTTTTTTGAGTGAAAAACAATGCGTCTACCGGGGAAGGAGAGTCTGCTGATGAAATCTCCCATAACCATAAATGAGATTTTGGATGTTAGCATTTCGTTTCTAAATGACCATTTAGAGGAAACACTGAGTTCGACAAAAATAGAAGAAATCCACTCAAAGTGTATCAATCTCGCACAGGTAAGTGTTTCATCTTAATTCCGAACCATAGATATGTCATGACTTGACTTTGCAAATTATTTCCTATCAAATCAAAAATTACATGTGTGATCATGGATCAATAGGACTTCCCTTGGGAATGGGTTCTTTTGGTGTTTTTTTTTTCCGGCTTTTGTGTGTTTTTGGCTTTTGATTTTTTTGTTGGCTTTTTCTTTTTCTGTTTTTGTTTAGTGCGGGGCGAAAAAGTCGCTAGCGCACGGGATTTTGGTTGGTAATCAAAAGGAGAAGACCATTTTAGGTCGTGGATTCCTTTCCTTCTTTTTGTTCATTTGGTGACAATTCTGTATTGTTCAGATATTGTCTGGTCAAAAGACCTTTCTGCACATTTCTTCTAGTTTCTTTGATCAAGAACTTTCTTTCCTTCCTTTTTTACTTTCTCCCATTCTTTGGTTGGGAATTTTCTTTCTTTTCTTTTTGCTTTATCCCACTCTTTGATTGGGAATTTCCTTTCTTTCCTTTTGCTTTCTCCCACTCTTTGATTGGGAATTTCCTTTCTTTTCTTTTTTGCTTTCTCCCACTCTTTGATTGGGAATCTCCTTTCCTTCCTTTTTTGCTTTCTCTTTGATTGGAAATTTCCTTTCCTTTCTTTTTCTTTTTTTGCTTCCGAGGGTAAGGTTTATGGTGAGTCAGGATTTTGGCTCAAGGCTTGTAGAATGGCTAGACATGATACATGTCAGGGTTTGGTTTGGTTCAAGGATAAAAGGGATGCCCCACATTATTTCCATGACACAAATGCAAAAATGATGATTTAGAAACTTTATGCAAAACTGGTCATGCATGCACCTATGCGGACACTCAAGTGTCAAATTTTTATGGTCATGTGATGCTAGGGCTTAGGATTCATTTCCTCTATTTTAGTCAACCCAACGTTTCCAAAATATGTTCTTTTATCAATTTGTGCATTCATCCGAGTCCATTTTGGGCGTCTGGGAAAATCTTCACAGCATTCACCCTTCAGGTGTATACACATTTTTTCAAAAACTAGTTATGATCAGTGAATTTTTCCAAAGAAAAGTTGGAAGTCATCTCTTTTCAAAAGCATGTTGGTTTTTCAGCTTGACAACTTATTTTTTCTTTTTTCTCCTTCTTTTTTTTTTATCATTATCATTTGTTTATTTCTTTTTCTTGTTTGTTTTTTTTTCTTTTTTTTTTTTTCATGAGGTATTTTGCTACCTAAACATGCGTATATTTTTGTGAGGTATTTTTGCTATATACATGCATATCCAAGGTATCTTGCTACCTAAACATACATATATATATTTTGTGAGGTATCTTTTTGCTACATACATGCATATCTAAGGTATCTTGCTACCTAAACATATATGTTTTGTGAGATATTTTTGCTATATACATGCATATCCAAGGTATCTTGCTACCTAAACATACATATATATATATATATATATATTTTGTGAGGTATCTTTTTGCTACATACATGCATATCTAAGGTATCTTGCTACCTAAACATATATGTTTTGTGAGATATTTTTGCTATATACATGCATATCCAAGGTATCTTGCTACCTAAGCATACATATATATATATTGTGAGGTATGACTACCTTCCGAGCTTGCGCTTGTTTTATTTAAATCCCCAGGATCATGAGCAACTAGGTGCGTCCTACTATAAAAAGTGATCAAATAACAAGCATAGATTCAAAAGGTACTAGGTTGCCTCCTAGTAGCGCTTCTTTAACGTCTTTAGCTGGACGCCTTATGACTTGTCAGTCACTGACCTAGTACTTTGCTTACCTTTGGCTTTAGACTTGGTAGCCTGCTGGTCGGCCATGTGTCGTAGGCAACGCTCTAACCTTTTTGCGGATGAGCTGAGGTGAACTCTAGAGGTGGTGGCGGTGTGTCTATTGCCCGCTACCGGCCATCCCAATGCTGCTGTGGTGTTTCGCCCTGCGCCTGCCTAGGGACGCAGTACTTCTTGATGAAAGCTCGATCAGTAGGGGGCCTGATGCCCTTGCTGGAGGTTACAGGTACTCTGTAGAACTGACAGAGACCCATAATTAGAGCTTGACAACTCCAAGACCCTGTTGGACTTCTTCGGGTCCATTGGGTGTCTAGCAGGTGCGATCCCTGCAAACAATTGATGAAATCAGAAATCAGTTGAGCGATGTGCATACTTACCTATGATGACATAACCTTGCCGGGGGGGTACGGGCACCCTGTAGGACTGATAGAGGCCCGTAACCAGAGCTGGAAACCCCAGGGCCCTGTTGGACTTTTCCGGGTCCACTGGGTGTCTTGTGGGTGCGATCCCTGCAAACAATAGATGGTATCAGAAATCAGTTGAACTATATGCATACTTACCCATGTCGGGACGACACAGACCAACTGATACTTTTGCAGGGGGAGATTGGCATTGCGGTCGCTGGGCAGAATGTTGCTAAGTAGCAATGTCATCTATATCTGTGTAAGAGTGGTCATGTTGGTGCGCATGGTCCGCACTCTTCTCTTTGCAGCGGCACGGGTGAAATCTTGCCCCGGTATGCATAGTAGCTGTGTGATAGCCTCCCTCTCTGGTTGTGCTTGCACAGTTGGCCCTCCTCCAATATCAGGGGGTGGCCCAGGAACCGTTAAAAGGAAACTACTGGTCCCTTAACCGGGAGTGCAAGTCTCGGTTAAGCATTTAAGGACAGAGGACCTTAAATTATCTTAAGGTGTGGATATGGAGCCCACTGAAAGTGAGGACGCGTAGTCCTCTAAAGGCGAGGGCGTGTAGCCCTCTGAAGTTCAGGACGTGTCGCCTTTCGAGGTGAGGGCGTGTAGCCCTCTGACGGTGAGGGTAACTAGTACCCACGGTGAGGACGTGTAGCCCTCTCAACGGTGAGGGTAACTAGTACCCAAGGTGAGGGCGTGTAGCCCTCTCAAGGCGAGGACATGTAGTCCTCTAGAGGTGAGGGCGTGCAGCCCTCTGATGGTGAGGACGTGTAGTCCTCTCAACGGTGAGGGTAACTAGTACCCAAGGTGAGGGCGTGTAGCCCTCTCAAGGCGAGGACATGTAGTCCTCTGGAGGTGAGGGCGTGCAGCCCTCTGATGGTGAGGGCGTGCAGCCCTCTGATGGTGAGGATGTGTAGTCCTCTCAAGGCGAGGACGTGTAGTCCTCTCAACGGTGAGGGTAACTAGTACCCAAGATGAGGACGTGTAGCCCTCTCAAGACGAGGACATGTAGTCCTCTGGAGGTGAGGGCGTGCAACCCTCTGATGGTGAGGACGTGTAGTCCTCTCAAGGCGAGGACGTGTAGTCCTCTCAACGGTGAGGGTAACTAGTACCCAAGGTGAGGGCGTGTAGCCCTCTCAAGGCGAGGACATGTAGTCCTCTAGAGGTGAGGGCATGCAGCCCTCTGATGGTGAGGATGTGTAGTCCTCTCAAGGCGAGGAGGTGTAGTCCTCTGGAGGTGAGGGCGTGCAGCCCTTTGCTGGTGAGGACGTGTAGTCCTCTCAAGGCGAGGACGTGTAGTCCTCTCAACGGTGAGGGTAACTAGTACCCAAGATGAGGACGTGTAGCCCTCTCAAGACGAGGACATGTAGTCCTCTGGAGGTGAGGGCGTGCAACCCTCTGATGGTGAGGACGTGTAGTCCTCTCAAGGCGAGGACGTGTAGTCCTCTCAACGGTGAGGGTAACTAGTACCCAAGGTGAGGGCGTGTAGCCCTCTCAAGGCGAGGACATGTAGTCCTCTAGAGGTGAGGGCGTGCAGCCCTCTGATGGTGAGGATGTGTAGTCCTCTGCTGGTGAGGACGTGTAGTCCTCTCAAGGCGAGGAGGTGTAGTCCTCTGGAGGTGAGGGCGTGCAGCCCTTTGCTGGTGAGGACGTGTAGTCCTCTCAAGGCGAGGACGTGTAGTCCTCTCAACGGTGAGGGTAACTAGTACCCAAGGTGAGGGCGTGTAGCCCTCTCAAGGCGAGGACGTGTAGTCCTCTCAACGGTGAGGGTAACTAGTACCCAAGGTGAGGGCGTGTAGCCCTCTCAAGGCGAGGACATGTAGTCCTCTGGAGGCGATAGGTAAAAGTACCCAAGGCGAGGGCGGGTAGCCCTCTCAAGGCGAGGACGTGTAGTCCTCTGGAGGTGAGGGCGTGCAGCCCTCTGATGGTGAGGACGTGTAGTCCTCTCAAGGCGAGGACGTGTAGTCCTCTGAAGGTGAGGGTAACTAGTACCCAAGGGTTCACCCTTATGAGAAAGCAAGAGATCGACTCATCGAGAGGGTCAGTCATCCCAAATCCACACGACTGGATGTAGGAAATCTATGCAGTTAACATGATTTTTAGGGATGCAGATGCATGCAACCTTTGTCTTGAAATGCGGTAAATGCAGACTTCATATGAAACAATGCAATGTAATGGAAAGTTGTAAACGTTCATGACATTCTTTCCCTATTTTGTGATTTTGATTTTGATTTAATTTTTTTGGAAAACACAGATTGACTGTCCTTTTGAAAGAGGTGATGATTCATGCGACCTTATCCTATCTTTTGCAAATCTCTCCGGGAACTCCCTCAAAGTGTATGTTCTTTTTGATTTAGTCACTTGACCATTTTTGAGTGACGGCAATGGAGCCATTTGATGTTTAATCAATCCATCGAAATCCTAGGGTTTGTCCCCCCTTTTTTTGTTGAAAACATCGATGGGTGAGAACTTTTGATCGGCCCCTATGTTAACTTGAGGCTCATGCACGTTGCCCCTCATTGCCCCAGTGTAAGGCTTTGAGGTACCAATCGTTGCCTTTCATCATGACCTTGTAGGAGGGAACCTATTGGGTGAGAACTTCTAATCTGCCCCTAGGTTCGCTTGAGGTTTTTGCATGGTGCCTTTCGTTGCCCCAGTGTAGGGCTTAGAGGTACCAAGTGTTGTCTTGTTTTCACGACCTCGTAGTGAGGAAGAATGAAAGAAGCAGTTGATTCTTGCAAAAAAGAATTTTCCAAGTTGATGGATTTTTTTCAGTTGATGGATTAAGTCAAATGACTCCTATGTAGAAGCAAGATGTTTTGATGTTTTGATGATGCCAAAGGATCAAGTGCTTCCAAGTTTTATTCAAGACAAGAATCCAAGAAAATCAAGATATATGATCAAGTTGATCTCTAGAATCTTAGGAAGAAGTTTCCAAATTGAAGAAGCAAAAGGTCTGACCAAGGAATTCTATCCTTTCAAATTGAGATTTGCTCTCTGGTAATCGATTACCAACAGTTTGAAAATGTTTTAATTCAAATTTTTAAAACCTGTAATCGATTACATAAGTCTTGTAATTGATTACCAGAGGGGATTTTCAGAAAATAATTTCCAAGAGACATATCTATTCAAATGTTTTATGAACGGCCATTCAAATGTTTTAAAGAGAGTTTTCATTGCCCAAACAGTTTTATCCTCTCGAAAGATCAAGAATTTTTCTGAACTGAAATGTCTTATCCTCTCAAAAAGATTCCTTGGTCAACCACTTGCTTATTCAATAAGGAATTTTTGATTGATCTTCATTTTACAATCTACCTCTTTTACGAGAGACCTCTTCTTCTCTTCTTCTTATTTCTGAAAAGGGATTAAGAGACCGTGGGTCTCTTGTTGTAGAGGATTCCTGAACACAAGGGAAGGGTTATCCCTGTGTGCATTGTTAATCCGAAAAGAGAGATTGATAGTTCAATTGGGGAATAGTCTTTGCATCTTAATTCAACCCCCCTTTTTCTTAAGGTAACTGAGGCCATTTGTCCAACATCCTATTCTTGATAACTCACTTCTCTCTAAAAAGACAAAATGAGGTCACATGAACGTCTATATTTTTACTTGAAAACACAGTCAATCAAATGCCTTTTTATTTTTTATTTTGAAACTTATTTGTTTTGAACTTTGCTCGTTGTTTTACGGCACCCCCACCAACGTGCAAGATTAGTAATCTCTGATTGAACGGTCTTGGAAGTCAACACTCAGGAGCGCAGGTTGCTTGAGCAAACAGACCAATGGCTTACACCCACATTCCGGTGAAAGTTGAATAAGCAAACATGCGTTTGTGAGAGGATGTCCATTTTATCTATATCATTTAACATTGTAACTGTGGTTTATGGCATAAACTTGAAAATCCTGATGAGTCATAACAACAGCTTCCAGAATTGCCCCATGTGTGGCATCTCTTGTCAAATTTCAGCCAGCCCGTATCAATTAGACTTCACACTTTATGCTTCGGGGTCATACAATGCTCAATGGAATGCCCCAGGGCTCCTCCACGATAAGCACACGTTGCGTTCGAGTCGTATCCTCAGAAAAATGGAGGTTGAGGAACCTTGGTTGGGGTTATGGCTACCATTGAATTATTGAGTGGATATGGGATCAAGTTTAGCATATGACAACGGAATTTGGGGTGAACCCTACAGGCTTTTTGCTGCAAAATTCCTTTTTGTTGGTGTTTTTTTGGTTTGTGCTAAAGGTGGTCTTCGTCATTGGAAGTGCGGTAGACAGGCTTTGTGGTTGATTTAGGGATGGCCTTTGTGGATAACTGGGTAGTGGGTAAGGAGGAGGTTTGTTATTGACTGAGTAATGACATTGTTGGGTTGGTGGGAAACTTGGCCGTATAGGAATGGCAGTCACAGCATGGGTTTCTCCCTCTTTCTCACCCTCTTCATTTGCCCCAGTTTTCTCAGTCGTCCTAGTAGGATGATCAAATTTGCCTCTTTTCGGATCCACTTCGATCTTTTTGTTGGCGAAGACCAAATCTGTAAAACTTGAAGGTGTGTAACCCTCCATTTTTTTTCATAGTAGAACACCGGTCACGTGTCTACTATCATTGTGATAATCTCTTTCTCTGTTTTTGGGGGTGCTACTTGAGTTACCAAGTCTCTCCATCTTTGGGCGTATTCTTTGAAAGATTCGTGCCCCCTTTTTGCACACTTTTTGTAGTTGCATCCTATCCGGAGCCATATCAGAATTGTACTGACACTGCTTAATGAAGGCAACCATTAGGTCCTTCCAAGAATGGACTCAAGAAGGTTCCTAAGTTAGTATACCAGGCGACAGTTGTCCTAGTAAGACTTTCTCAGGAAAAATGTATCAGCAGTTTCTCATCTTTTGCGTATGCCCCCATCTTCCGACAGTACATCTTTAGATGGTTCTTGGAGCGAGTAGTCCCCTTGTACTTGCCAAAGTCCGGCACCTTGAACTTGGGAATGACCATGTTTGGGTATTAGGAACAACTCTTCTAGGTTAGCAAAGGCATAATCTTCACCTCCTTCAATGGCCCTGAGCCTTTCCTCTAGATGATCCAACTTTCCCATTCCTGCCATAGTCATGAGGGTTTTTACTTGTCGTGGAATGCAAGAGGTGTAGTTGTGGGTGATACTGAGGGCCTTCCAAAGGGTTTTGTAGGAGTATACCACCAACTGCTTGCCCTTCCGTGGCATATCCGAGGCAAGGCTCGAAGTCGGCTAGATTGTGGTGGGGAATTTCATGTGTCCCCCCCACGGTTTAAGAGACATGTGCATGATCAGTTTGGGGTTGTTGGCTCTCAATGGGTATAGGAGTGGAGTTATTGACATTCTTATTGGGAGTGTACGCCACTCTGGGTGGCGTATAGTTGAGAGGCAAGCCATATGGCGGGAAGGCGTGCTCGTTTTGAATTTGTACATTATGGGGGCTGCCCGCACTTCCCAAATCTTTGCCTACCATATCTGAGGTTGGATGATTCATTTGGTTGATGCTGGATGGGGACATCAGGTTCACCTTAGCAACAACGCTGGTAGCGGCAATTGCAACCGCATTGGCTTCCATTATCTTCTTCACGCTCATCATGGCCTCCATCATTGTGGCCATTTTCTCTTTAATGGCCTCCATGTCGGCCTTCATCTTCTCTTGTATCTCCTCTACTTCACCCATTACTCTAGCTCTAGCACAAGTTCGGTGAGGACGCCGTAAAGCATGTTTTTTTTTTATAACAATGATTAAGTTCATTTTATTTTATTTTATTTTATTTTTCAAGGAAAGAATGCAATGAGCAATGCAACCAATGAAAAGCATGGATGTATGCGAATGATGTACAGTTGAAGATCGCGAATTTTTACGCAGGATATGGGGTTGAATCAATTTAGATTTTCAACATGGTCCATGACATCTTTGTCAAGGTGAAACTGGAAGTAACAAGGATATCAACAATCCTAAATATGTTTGGCAGTAGACGAAGCAGTGATGTGACTCGATTCATCTTTTGCCCCAATTTTGCAAGACGGTTACTTCCATATTTTGACTTGATGAACCTTTTTATAAAAGCATGAGCTTGGTTCAACCCTATAATCCAAGGAATGGCAATTCTGATCGCCAATACTTCAACAACATCTCATAGGGATGAATGACTCGGGCATACTTTAAGCCGTGCATGGAAAATGTAATTATGAAATTGAGATGCCTGAAGAAACACCATTTCCTAGTTAACCATGCATTAGGTACCATGTTCAATTATTTTGTTTTGTTGTTGTGTGTTTTTTTTTTTTTTTTTTTTTAGAAATGGGTTTATGATCCCAACATGGTTGGCTCATGGTGCCTAACACATGCAACTAAGAATGTAGTGTGAAGTTTCACGCTTCCCCTTTTTTGTTTTTGTAGAGGAAAACACAAGGGTGAGCAAACATGAAAACAAATGGTATGCAATTTTGCAGATCAAAAAGTTTGTTGAACGCATATGCATGATGATGCCATGACTCATGCAAAATGTGAGGCTGGAATACGATAACGGACAAATGCAGGAACGATATGTTCATTATGATGTTATGAAGAGATGCTTATGCGATGCATGATATGAATGCATTTTACGGACACGAGAGCCCGGAAAATTATCTCTTCTTACTTGCGCATTTGGGGGCGCAGTGCCCCATGTGTACAATTAAGAAGGTGATATGGACCTTCCGGCTTCCCGTGACAAAGGACGAGACCAACATACAATGCATGCTAGAGATAAAATGCGGGAGTGACTTGATTTGCACAAGCTTTTTGGAGTAGAAACATGGGACCAACTCATTTTATTTCAAAAAGGAAGTCGTATCTAGTCAAGGTCTGAGAGACCATACAAGTTTCCTAACGATTTCTAATTATGTGGGCCATTAAGTCTATCATATGCTGACAATAGCCGAGAAGCCCATGAATCTCTTCGGGGGCGGAGTAGGTGTCTGCCATCGCCTTGGCCTTGGCTAACAATCGGGGAAGTTCTTGACTCCCGTTCAAGGTAAGAGCAAACCGATCCATCCACATGGTTGCCTCTTGGTGTAAAGAGTCGATCACCCTTCCTCTAGCCTCTTTTTCCGCGTATACTTGGGCATATTCGTCCGCAATCCTATGCTCGTGGGCCGCGGCTAGACCTAACTCTTCTTGGTACTTGGCGATGATAGCTAGCATGTTGGTCTCCGTCTTGCATAAACGCTGAGACAAGCTTCTTTTGGACCTTGAACAGGCAACTAACTCCTCTTTCAAAACCATGCTATGTGCTCGCGACTGGTCCCTTTCTTCCTTTCGCAACTTGAGTTCACTATTGCTACCCCATAGAGCTCCGTGAAATTTGTTCCGGCCATACTCTTCCTTGCGAGCCCTCTTGGTCTCTTGTTCAAGGGCTCTTGCGGTAATTGCATTCTCTTCCCGTAACCCGGCACACTCCTTCCGAACGTGTGTAGCGGCCAACTTGAACTTCTCCTTGGCAAGTTTTGCCTTTCCTAACTCGCTTTTGAGAGCTTGGACTTCTTCGTCCTCTTCCGGTGCTTCAAAACTCTCTTTGCTGACGACTTTTAACTTGGCGAGCCAATCTAAACCTCGTATATGAACTTTCAGCCATTCGTGGTACCCACCAATGATGCCATTACGAATGCCTCTAAGCTCTTGATCTTTCTTTAACGGGGTTTCCCACGCCTTATGGATTCTTTGTATAGTCTTGGAATTTTGTGCGCCGAAATCCCTCACAAGGAAAGGAGACATGCTTTCTTCCGTCGGTGCTCCCCTCATGGGGTACCCTAGTTGTCTTATAGCGAGCGCGGGATTGTAGTTAATACAACCCCTCGTTCCTACCAGCGGAATGTTTGGGTATCTTCCACATGAGAAAAGGACTCCTTCTTTTCCTTCCTTCCATCGGGGGAACCAACTGATTGTTCTACCTCCTATCCCGGCCAAGAGCTGGTCCCAATCTATTCTCCTCTTTTCAGTACACGAGCGATGGCTCAGGAGCGGACATGGATGTCTTGTGTCTTGTTGGAACAAGTGTGAAACCAACCAAACACAGAGGGCGGGTAAGCAACAGATGATCCGTGCGCTACTCTTTTCACACCTTCGGTCAAATGTGTCAAATAGATCTGCCAAGACAGCTACCACCGGACTTTCCTTGCTATGGTGGTAGGCAAGGAAAGCGTCGATTGCTGCTAGGTCTACCAAACCATCCACGTTTGGAAAGAGGACGACCCCGAAAATTAGCAAAGCTAACACATCCATAAACAGGACCCAGTCTCCTTGATTGGCCATACCCCTTGCCTTGTCTTCTAGGTACTTCTGTGGTAGGCCCGCTATGCCGTTCCGAGTCTGTTTTATGCGGTCCAAACCTCTTGCTAAATCCTTGACCACAGTTGCAATTCTGCTCAAAGAGGGGAGACACCCGGAGGAAAGATATGGTTTTCTTCCCCCGAGAAGACATCCTAGAATTTCCTCAAATTCTTCAATGGTTGGTACTAATTGGAAGTCTCCGAATGTGAAGCACCTCAAAGGCTGGTCGTAGTATTGGGTAAGTGATGCAATGGCTTCTATGGACACCTCTGCTATGGTCAACTCTAAGATCTTTCCGTAAGTCTTGCGGAAGGCTTGCATTTGGAGGGGTTCCATCAACCGCCCTAATTCCTTGATGCTGGTGGTATCTAGGCTTTTGACCTTGACTTGGTAGAACCTCTTGCCGGTTTGATTTGTTCCCATGCTTACTAAAGTGAGACAAAAGCTGGTGCAAATCAAAACTCCGATATCTCATGGGTGGGATGGATGAATGCATGATGGAATGCATATGACACAGATGCAATCTAGGAATGCGGGGGTCCGGGGAATTTGTCCCCTTCTTAGATACGACGTCTAGGGGTAGCGAAATGCCCCAACGCACGTTTTTAAGAAGGCGACACGGACCCTCCGTTGGTTTGTTTACAGTAGGGATCAAGACAGAACCCATATGCAATGCCTATGCAAAAGACACAATGCGGGAATGTGCACAGTATGACAATATTTACCGAACATAAGCAAAAGGGTATATGATACTCATGCATGGCAGTGTGAAAAATGGCACGCAGCGTGTTTGCTTCGTGCCCCTATTTAAGGGACCTATAAGGGAGAGAACTAACTAGGCTTTTAGCA